>NC_069123.1:32796677-32811677 GCF_026914265.1 Mya arenaria | reverse complement strand
TGTATGGCTGGGTAATAGTGCTGCTCCAACCAATAGCGCAATTTTTCCTACAGGTGGACCAGCTCCTCAATATGGTTTCTGTCATGGCAGTGATAACAGTATGTAACATGCCCTTTTCTACTTTCCAGAGAATGAATCTTCCAATCTAAATTACAAATTTAAGAACAAATATATACATATGCACATGTAATGTTGTTAAAAACAAACCATTTAGATGCCACAAAACTATAAGATTTTAGGTGAAAATTGAGCCAAATCAAAACATTTAGTCATTTAAAGCTGCACTCTCACAGATTTACTGTTTTTACAACTTTTGTATTTTTTGTCTTGGAATGACCTATTTTTTTGCTAAAATATCTGCAAACCAGTGATATAAGACTACTGACAAAATATTAGATTGCAGACTTCCATATTTCAGGTCGAAAACAAAGGTTTTATGGCTTAAAGCGTTACTAACGGTTTAAGAAAAATGCATAAAACATTTTGAACTTAAATATAAACATTTTCTGACAAATTTATTGTCAGCAATCTTATATGAATGGTTAACATGCATTTTCACATAAATTGGCCCGTTCCAAGACAAAAAATAAATAAAGTAGTCAAAACATTCAATCTGTAAGAGTGCTGCACTCTCAGTCACAGATTGAAGGTTTTGACAACTTCTTTTACTTTTTGGCTTGGAATAAGCTAATGAAAAGCAGTATGAAAACTGATGAAATAAGACTGCTGACAAAAGATAAGATCATGTTTTTTATATTTACATTTGTAACTATTGGTTTTATGGTTAAAAGAATTACTAACGCTTTACTAATAATGAGATTTTTGGCACAGAACATCATCTTTTGACCGTATTAAAATAAGAAAACAGCGTTCCAATATTTTCAGTTGTCTTTTCTGACTGAATTAATATAAGAAAGCAGCGATCCCCTTTTTCCAGTTGTCTGTTATGTCCAGTGTTCAGAAATTCGCATAAAATAATTCATTTCAAGACCAAGAAATAAAAAAAGAGTTGGTAAAACAGACAATCTGTGAGAGTGCAGCTTAAACATATGACATGCATTATCAGCCAAGTGCAGACCTACTCACATCCTGGCTACACAACCAGTACATTCATCAGCTTTACTGATTCGAACCAGGCACATTTATATTGGTAGACTAGCATTTTACCATTCTGTGCTGGCCAGTAAAATTCTCATTTGAATTAGAATTCAAAATGTATATACCTTTGTTCATTTTTTTGCCAACTCTGTTTCAACTGAACTTCCTAAATGAATGAGAAGTTTCAAAAAATAATTACAATATCTCAGTAAATACCTGCATTTATGTGTTTCTTGTGCAATCTGTCAGCTTTGTTAGGCTCAGGTTTCATTTTGTCCACCTCAATACTTGTAATCTTCTAGTCTGATGTACTGCCATCCAATTTTTAAGTCAGGTCAGGCAGCCATTTCAGCTTTGTTCCAGTTGATTGTATCAGATGATGTTAACAATAATTATACTAGCCTTGTATCCAGGCACTTCTCAATCTGAAAGTTTACAAAAGAACATGGCCTGTAATATTTAATAAAAAAATCATAATTGTTTACTCCTGTGTGATGGGTTCTAAAGTAAACCTTTGAGAAAAGATGCTACTGGTATGGTGCTTGAACCCACGACCATGTGAACACTTGCATGGAGATCTGTCAAACTGAGCTAACTGGGTAACTGATTTTTAGGCAGCTCCCAGCTTGGCTCTACAATTGACAGGTGCATTATACATTATAGAGACAATAAATCAAACACTTGAAGCACTAGTCCAAATAATAGTAACTTAACTGATCTTTTTACAAATTTTAAAATGGCATATCCTTCACATACAATTTTTTGTACCAAAAGTGGGTAGCTATTCCGATTGGGATTCCGGGTCAGATAATTATATATATCTAAAATATGAGTTATGTACACAAAAAATAAAAGCTGACGAATTATTATGAGTTTGATGAGTGTTTTTCTTCATTTCATACTGTGTAAACATAATGATATAAACTGTTATACATGAAGATCACCTGCAAGGCTGCGGTGCATAGATTTACATAGATGTAAAATGGTTGTGTTTAAATGCATTAAATGCTTGTTTTGTGAAAAAAATCTTTGCACTTACATGGTAATTATAACTAAAATACGAATATAAACCTTTAATATCTATTTCAAACATATAATACTTATCTAACTATGATTTCAATATCTTTCAACCCACACCCTGTTTTGCACAAACCCAATTAGACGTAGGGGATTGGAAGAATCCCATATAACACGTCTATTTTTTTAGACTATTGAAGCATATATGTTCTTTTTTGATGGTTGAGACGTTTCAGGTTAAACAACAATTAAAAATGCGAAATAATTTTAGTGAATAATCAACTCTGAATTGAAAGTAACATGAAGATGTTGTAGTGAAGGATTTGCCATATATATATATATATATATATACATACATTTTTTTTAATCGTAAAAAGAGTCCGTCAACGTACAAATATTTAGACTAAGAGATGTAGATCAGCTAGATGTACCTTCTAGTCCAAATAATTGTACGTTGACAGATTTTTTTTACGATTTTTGATACAGCAAATCCTTCACGTACAAATTGTTTTGTACGAAAAGTGGGTAGTTATTCCGATCGGGATTCTGTGTTAAAGCATATTGCATCCATAACATATCATAAAAACAAGAAATATTACCAGATAATGTTATTTTATATAAATTCCGTAACCAAAAAGTAATATCAAGCAAATAATTATGAGTTTGATGGTTTTTTCTTCATTTCATTCTGTCAAAACATAACAATATATACATGAAGGGCACCTGCAAGGCTGCAGTTCACAATTTTACAACAATCGGAACATTTCGGCCATCAATTGTAACAACTCGCCATCTTCGGTAAGCTTCGAGAGGCTGAGGTGTTCAGATTGTTCGGCCAAGGCCGAGTTGTTACGATTGTATTATCTCGAAGCTTGTCAGAGGTGGCCGAATTATTACGATTGGGTCAAGTTGTTCCACTTGGCATAATTGTTGTCTGTGTCTTTTAATGAAAAGGTGAATAATGTGTTTTAATGCATTAAATGCTTTTTTTTTGCAAAATAGCTTTGCACTTCCATGGTAAAATATAAATATAAATCTTTACTTTATTATCCATTTCAACCATAAAATACTTCACTTAATACAATTTCAATATTTTTCAAACACCCCCGCTTTTTGCACAAAACCGTTTAGACGTTAGGGATTGGAAGAATCCCGTATAACACGTCTATTATTTCAGAGGCAAAAGTACAAGAATATACATGTGGGATAAATATGAAGATGACAACATCTCAACTGCTCAGGGAAGCCAGTCACCTGATTGGTATGGGTCCAATCCCAGTATCAATCGAAAACCGCAGCGAAGATGATGAGTAGTATGACAATAAATTGACTAATTGTGTATTGTGCTGTAAGTTGACAATATGTATTCAAGTATTTGTGATCTTCATGTTGATGATATGTATTGTATATCATGTATGTTTCCATTTTTACACATGTTGTGTATTGCATTATGAATTATGTATTACCATGTTCTATGCCCATATCATTGAATTTAATTTATTTATATAGTGCTTTTGTTATAACCATGTGCTTTAAACATTATTATTATTAACATCAATTATTTGTACTGTAACATGTGTTGTTCATTTATTGATTTGTAACAAATAATATTAATGCATCTCTTGTATTTATGTTACTATCATAAAAATAGCTACTATATTAATTGTCATGAACCTTAAAAGTCAATTTCTAACAGCTAAATAAACATCTATAACAGTGTAGCAAATGTGTGAAGTCTTGCATTCAAATGGCGATAATTACTAGTTATTATCACCTTTCAGGCAGTGTGCCATCACACAATAGCCACTATATAATACATATGTGGTTCACTTGGTCCTGAAATGGTACACTTAGGAACTGGTTCACTTGTGAAATGGTTCACTTCGTCCTGCACCCATGTACATGTACCTTCGTGTCCGAAATCGATCACTTCCTGGCAGCTCATTTCTGGATTGTCTCCATCTAAATTTAACATTTTTAGACGCATACATTGATGCCATTTTTGCTTCGATTGATGTTAAAGCAATAGCACTAAATACAGGTCGGTTATTTTGTAGAAGAACGTGTTCGAAGTAACATTCAATTTCATTTCCGCATAATCGCCGCCATATTGTGTATGACTTTAAAAACTACACCCTATAGTCCAAAATAACAATAGGCATAACGTTGACACACTGTGATAGGTATAATCCAAATAATTTACTCAAACAAATACAATAGTCCGATTGCTGCTGAAAAAAATCATTTGAAACATAAAAGCTATTTCACAAAATATTACATGACATGAACTCTTTAACCGCGTATGATTTATTTCTTAATAGCTTTCATTCATAAAATAAGTTCTTTGCCGGGGTTTGCCGGGTCAGTCTTGAATGCCGGGATATGTGTGACGTCACACGGGTGCAAACATGTGGTGTAGCTTACTATTGGTTGTAGGGTAAAATGACTTTGTATGTAAATGCTATACTTTCATTATTTTTCATTATTTTGTTCAATAAAACTCACCAAATTGCAACGGTACAACTATACTAAGAGTAACACGCAATGTTTGTCATAAAAAAGGCAATAACGCGTTAAATACACATAAGCAGGTACTTGACGCCCCACATTCACGTAAGTAGTTCTGTTGCTACGCAGGTGGTGTGTATTAATATATTCATGTTCAATATGTCGTGTCAGGCGACTAGTCGCGTTTCTGAAATACCGCTCTCTAAAGACTGTCGGCTTGCAGCCGACAGTCTAAAAACAAAGAATTTGATCGAAAGCATAGCTTATATAGATCATTTTCGTAAAAGTGATTAGGCTGGGCAAGTATATTAAAGAATCACTGTGTATTCGTAATGCTATTCTTAAAAATGTTCATACCTTGTTGATGTAGTTCAAAATGGATGCTTATTTTCGCACCTACCAAGTACATACATTTATATATCATATAATTTAATTTGCATAGATTATGTACTTTTGTAAATAATCCGTCTGTTCTGTTCTGATCTCCGGTATGTTAATTAGTAAACACGTTTAAAAAGGTCCGCTTGTGTACCTTTAACGGTGGTTTTCGAGTTATAAACATCAACAAGTTTTTTCACGACGATCGCGACAAAGACGCCGCCGCCGACGACGGCACCACGAAAATTGGTCAACTTATTTTCTTCTCAAAACGGACAACATAAAATGAACCTTCATTTGTAGATATCTTGCAATAATAACTGTAATTGGAACAGACCGAAAACATCAATTTAACAAAGTTGTTTTCATCATGTGTGCGCATTTCTTTATACTGGTTTTGCAAACCAAACATTTGAAACAAAGATTAGGCGACTACGAATTAATACAGGTTCTCATCCCCGCCCGCCCCCTCTTTTTTCCGCCGCCTCTTTAATTTTATTGTCTTAAAAAATAATGTTAAACAAGGGTCTGAATTTGCATATCGGTTCGGTACTGTCCGGGAACGGCGTTTATTCATGTCTATGGTGTCGATGTAGAACATTTACAAAAAGCAGAATAGTTATAATCGTTTTCGTGGCTCGTCTTAAGACACATGTATATGTTTCCTTATGCAGTACGAACGAGCGTGAACTTATATTCAACGGTGAAACAGTCATCTAAGAGAACTAAAAAAAATGTCAATCCCCGCCCCCATTTTAAAAAAAATGCATGAAAATCTAGCAATTAAATTATACTGGCCTTAGAGCTGTGACACCAAATAACACTTCTTATATTATATTATTAAGCTATAAATAATCAAGAATGATACATCTACAATTACGTAAATTAGGACGTAGAAGAAACTCATTGAAACGAAGAAACGCTTAATGGAGCTGAAAACATAAATCCACGCATCCAGACACGAGCCCGAGATTTAAGACGGGGCTCAATTGCTATTTAAGGGTCCATATATATTTTTATAAGGGTAAATGTTATTTTGGGTGGTAGTAAATTATCAGGCACCTGTTAGTTAAGACTGAGTACCGCCCGGCTTGATAGTTATCAGTGTAAGGAAAGTGATCTTTTGCAAAGGGTGGCCACTTATGTTTTTAGAGGATGCCCCATATAAGAGGAAACTACAAGTACTTACTGTCAGTGTCAACTTTAGACAAGAATTAGTGTTTTCGCTAGCGATTTTCATACTGAACCATTTAGCTTGTCTGCTAAATGGTGATACTTGGTAACGCATAATTATGTTTTCGAAGACCATGAAGTGCCAAAAACGAAGTTTTTGGCTATAACAGAATGGCACATGCACAATTGAATGCATATATTACATATGTTTTTAACCGACATGAATGCACTTGAATGCGATATATTTAGAAAATACCCCAAGTAAGAACTTATAAGAGATATTTTTAAATAGCCTAAGATAGACGTCGTGAATTTTTCTTAAATACCTCAAATAAGATAGATAAGAATATTATGGTTTAAATACCGTGCAAAATATTCTTAAATAGCCCAAATAAGACAGTGTGAATCATTCACACCATCGCCCATGTGCGACATAGTGCGAGTATATGCCTTAAGAAAGATATTCTGAGAGTTTATATAGTTTGACATTATTGGAAAGAACTTCCTTCAGGATAATGGAGTGTTTCCTTTTCTCACATACGTTATTTCCAGTGGTAGAATTGGAACTGTATATTTACTCTATGAATGTGACTAACTTTCATGAAGTTTTGCTTCCTTCTGAAGCAATAATCAAGCTAAAAAGAATACAAGGACAATTATTTTGGTCAAAAGTTTTCAAAACAGCGCAAACAATTTATGTTTTCTTCACGCAGTTCGATATTTCTTTGTGTTATAAAAGTCGGCACTGCGTACATAATACCTCATGTTTGTCTGTCTGCCCGTCCGTCCGTATGTCTTATACCATCCTACATAGAGAAACGATCACCATGAAATCTGGTGCTATAGAATCTTTGGTTGACTTCATTTATAGTAGTTCTGTTGCTTCCGTCAACCAAATAGTTTTTTCATAAAAAGCTTTCCGAAAATATGAGATTTTCTCTTTTTTTTTCGAAAAATAATTCCCGACTAGAGGCGGTCGATGAACTCGTATGTGTATAAAACAAATAACTCAAGTCATTATTTGGTAAGTATTTCATTTTTTATTCAAATTGATAAACTTAATAGATCTTATGTACAAATATCATACAAAATAGTTTACAATATATACAAAATTTCCATAGAACAAAGGCACCTTTTGAAATGAGCAACATCTTTGTAAAACATTTATGAGACCACATGTGATATATGTTTATGAAAAATGACAAAAAGGTAACACTAAACACTGATGAAGTTATATGATAATACAAAAAAAGATTCAATTTATTACAAATAAAAAACACTAACGAAAAGACACCAATGAAATTTTATTTCGTTCTTGATCACACGGGGGTGGTTAATTTACTTAATTATGAACAATTTTCCAACTAATCGGACAATATCTGTGAAAAAATTGAAAAAGTCGACTGTTTTAATGGCAAGAATGTATGATAACTAAATTGTTACGGTTCGGTAGCGGTCTTTGAAAAATGAAGCGAAACTGCAGATAATTTGGGACATGAAAAATACGCTGCCCTATCATCCCATTCATTCACAAAACATCTAAATCATTCACATTTCAAACAAAAATATATAATTCGGTAAAGTTAATTTACTCTTAAGAAGAAATCATCAATCAGGCAATTTCAAGTAACAAAACCATCAAAAAAATGTATATGCTATAATTGTGAGCAATGCCGGCGAAAACAATTTAAATAAATGAAAATGTTTATTTTACAAAAAAAGCTTCTTATAAGAGATGAAATAGCTTGTTGTTTTAAAACACATTAATCTCCTTCTTTTAGCGAAATAAAAGAAAAGAAGGAGAGAAAAGTGTTGTCAATTTTCTATGTTAAACTTTAAACTTTTCACGGCAGGAGGTTCTTTACTCGAAACGAAAAATGTAAAGAAAACAGCTTGCCGTGAGTCTTAATTCATAATAGAAAAATTGTCATGAAATTTGATGGCAAGTGACTCTTTACCCGAAACGAAATAGTAAAGAAATCAACTTGCCAAACTGTATGTAGGGATGGAAAAAAACCTGTACATGGACAATTAATCTCATGAATCTACAATGTAAAAAATGATGATTGGAAAATTGATTTCGCCTACGAATTAACCTTGGAATTAGATTATTTCTTAGATGAAAACTCGATTACAGATAATCAATTAATGGCATCTTATTAAGGTAATATAAAATCCTGTCCTCATGAATAAACAATGCAAAAGTGAAGAAATTGTTGGAAATTACTCTAAGAAACTGTAAATTATACGCGTGCACGTGATGATCAAGTTACATGAAGTTAAAGACAGTCGAAGTTAATGAATTAATTTAGCACCAGTCTCTGATTAATGAAATGCGATAAAACAAGAAAAAAAGGAAAAATGGTGTCTTGTAATTGTTATCAAATAGTGTGTGTGTGTGTGTGTTTTTATCCCCGTGTAATCGATAACTACGGAAAATCACTAAAAAATGTTTGTCAATACATATAAAAAAATCAAAATATGTATAAAATATTAAACATTAGATGCATAGATACTAGTATAATTTGTTTGAATCGTTGTCCATAAAATCACATGTAGGTAAATATTATGTAGTCCGAATTAGGCACCTGTCTTGGAGTGTGAGAGCACATTATGTCCATAAATAATCTCTGAGGTTGGTGTAAGTGTTTTATCACAATTTTACACATGTACAAACCTCATACGCTATTCACCATGCTGTACAAAAATCCACCGGAAGGTGGCAAGCATGAAAGTCCGCTAGGTGAGTTTTGAAAATCAAAGGTGAACACTGGCGACGTGTGTGCAGCTCCTGTCCAAGGGTCCGCGCTGTATGGGGAGTAGTCGGAAGCCGGTGGCGATGGAGCGAAGTCCCGGCTGTGCTGAGAGACGGCCATAGAAGAGAACTGCGGGATGTGGGAGACGGTGGTGGTTCCTGTGGTGAAACAGGACGTCATTTGCTGGAACATGTTGCAGCCGACTGACTGCGCTTCCGGTGAGCTTACAACGTGCTGAACGGGAGATGACGACAGCGGACTCACCGAAAGTACGCGTTGCTGTTGATGATGCTGGTGATTGCCAGTCGGAAGTGGAGACAGCTGAGGCGGTGTGTGGGCCGTTGGCGGCAGCGGGGTCCTTCCGCCGAGCTGCTGCATCTGCTGCTGGTGAAGCTGTGAGAGCGTCTGGCTGGCGGAGGGCATCTTGAGAGCGGCGGCCATCTGAGCGGAGTACAAGGTATCGTCGATGTCAATAGACTCACCGCGATCTAGCATGTTCAGAGTCTCTTTCAGGGCGAATATGTAGTTGTGGGCGAAACGGAGTGTCTCTATCTTAGTGAGTTTGTTTTCTTCGTTGGAGTTAGGCAGAATTTTGCGCAAACCTTCCAAAGCGTCATTCAAGCCATGCATTCTTGCCCTTTCACGGTCGTTAGCCTTGACTCGTCTGGTTTTCTTCAGCTTCATCACCAAGTTAGGGTCCCTGTTACGAACTCGTGACTTCATGTAACGCTTTTTCTTCGGAGACGACTCTATGCTGCCCGGTTCCTGTTTTACGGTAACGCTGCCTTCGGCGTTCAACATGACGGACACGCTTGCCGATAATTGTCTGTACACACCGTTATTCTCAAGATCAGAGTCAAACGAATCCGATGAGGATGTCTCACATCCGGTGGACGATGAGCGCGACGGAAGATAGTAATGTCCTGAACCCGGAGTCCCCGGGGTGCTGGCGCTGCACATACTCATAACACTTCCAGCAGGAGAACCCATAGTACTCTCTGTTTCGTAAGGCATAATGTCACTATGGTAAGCTAGTTTTGATAAATAGCAAAAAGCCCAAAAGCACAAATTATTTTTTTGTAATGTTTAAAGGCACAAGCGTCTTGAATGAATGTGACCAGAATTTGAGATGCTGGGTTTTTATACAGCTTCAAAATGAAGTCGGAGACGTTTAAGGATGAAATGTCACATTGAGTTGAGACCGATAACAATAGCAGGGGACACTAAGGTGGGAATAATTGCTTCTCCGATAGCCAATGACAAACGCGTTTGCGCACTGGGCCATGTCGCGCACGCGACAAAAAAACAATACTGGCTCCTCATTGGTCAACGGCTCGTGACAGTGTGCATTAAGCTCCGCCCAAGTCTCGCGCCTGTCATGGTTACAAGATGCTGGGCTCGTGTGTTAAGTTACCCGTATTGAAGACGGAAATCGAAGAAAATAACATCTATTACATCAAAATCCGATTCCTTCACGAAAGTTTACGAGATATTATCTATATTGGACCTTTATAACAATTGCCACGAGCCGCAAATAATGACTGATAATAACTTAAACTAGACAGACGGGTGTGAATTAAGAAATTTGTCCAATTTTCGTTTGCATATTACAACCAAAATTGCCGCCAACGTTAAAACGAAATCGTAAGAAAGATAACATATCACTCCATCGGCAGTCCTAAATTGGCAAACATTTAAATCATAATGATAAAGCAATAAAACCATTTTACTAAATCAAATGTTGGGACATATTAAAGAAAACGAAGTACTTTTGCAACACGACCCTGATAGTTCAAGTGAAACGAGATCGAAAGACTAACACTTTTACAAAAAGTAAAATTGATCAGATACCCCATTTTTATTAAAAAAAAACAAACTCGTTTTTAAACAACATAAAAAAAACGGACGATTACATTGACTTATGGTGGTTTGAACAAAGTTACAAAGAAATACCTACGAAAATTCTAACTTCTTGAAAATTCTATTTGAAACAGACAACCAGAGGGTTAAAGTGTCATTTCAAAAAATACATTGTTTTTTCCTGATATTTAAAAAACTTAACATAGTAAATGGAAATTAATGGATGATACTTGACCACAATTAAGAACCTTTATTTAAACAGACAACCCGATAGTTTGAATGTCATTTAAAAAATACATTGTTTTTCTGAAATTTGAAACATAACATAATAATTGGATTATCCGATAATGATGGATGATACTTGCACACAATTAAGAGCCTAAATTTACCCCCCCCCCCTCCCACTCCCCCCCCCCCCCAAAAAAAAAAACAACGACATACTAAACATGTTAAAAGAAATTGCGCAACATTCTTCAACCCCAAAACGTGTCAAAGGCGTTATCAAGTATTTGCAGCATTTCAATAGTACTTGATTAAAATGTACAGGGCGGGGGAGAGGGGGAGCGAGATAACTAGAGCAGGTGCGATTGACTGATCGATAAATCGATCAACCTCTTTAAATACATCAATCACTGCTCATTGTAAAAACATTAACACTGAAAACCCTTTAAAGCTATTGCTCCGTTTGCGTTCTTTAAGGGGTCTCATCTAAAGGGATTGATACATTACATTGGTCATAACGCTGAAGTTTGCAACTCTTTAAATTGGAGTCATATTAGTACATTGTATGTTTTCCAGAAAATTATGATCAATTTTAAGACGCGTAAAAACCATCACTGATTTTAAGGCACCTTTAAATAAAACAAAAATAATAAATCGACAGTAATGAACAGTTGCAAAGACAATCAAATTGAAATCTGAAAGCAAAAGCCCGTTTTCTAAATTGAAATTAACGAACTTGAAACGCTTTTTCGAAGATTTATTTCAATTTTGAATTTTTAAAACGGATTTTTTTCTTTTTATAGTTTGTTTAACATGTATAACAATTACGAACTAAAGTACACATCAACTCTGAATTGTTCAGGCAATTATTATTTTTACCGTTTTGCTCAAATAAATTAAAGAGGGAAATATTTAAATGAACAATATTTTAACGGAAACGAAAGGTAACTGGATTGTAACCGCATACAAATAAATGATTTTATCTCAAAGAACAACTTCAACTATACTCAAAGGATTAAACTTTACAAAAGCCAAAAGCGACAAGTTTTTCAGCCCAGAGTAAATAAATAAGGGGTCGACGTCAGTTTTGGGGCTCCGGGCTAGGGTATCAGTTTAAATAAGGTCTGTTCTATGCGCTAAGCCTAATAACAATTATAAACTAAGCTAACCATAGGGTACTTAAAAGAGAATATTTTTGCAAAATATTATCATATCACACATGTTCATAACCTCAAAGACTCTGACCGGTCACGTAGGTGACATTTTTCATATTTTTGTTAAAATTTCCTTACAAAAATCGAACATTTGTCTGTCGGTACTTACTCTTTCATCTCAATAACCCAATTAAAGCCTCGCAATTATCGAAAATAAAAATGGATTGGTTCTTAATTGGTTAATTGCTTCTAAATGAAGTTATAATACACTGATTGCAATTGGCTTGTTTACGTTACGGTAATTGTTTCACAGTTTGTTACTTAAAAATGAGAAAGCTACTTTAATTATTCCTGCGTCAAGGAAATATCTGACAGACTGTGCCTTATGTGAATTTTTCTTTGATCTTTTGATGTATTTAACAAAATGTAAGAAAGTGGTAAACACAGCGAATAACAAAACAATTATTATTTTTATGAAACCGTACGTAATATATAATTCATTAATTGCTCAAACGTACCTAATTCAATTTAATTTAACACCGACTTACTTTAAGATCAAGAAACAAAATATTGTAAACTGCCAAATTATTTAACCTAATTCATATTATACCAAAAAGTACTGATGATTTTAGAAATAAATAAAGTACATCTTTATTGTAATAAGTAATTAAAACAGAATATTCTTAAGTTTATCTTTTTTTCCAGTGTTGAACTGAAGATATGGACACTTCGTTGTTTGAGTAAAGTATAGTTAAAGTACAAATATATAATTAGTTTAATGGTCAACACGATATTTTGTCCAATGAGAAAGCAGTATTTCTCAAGTTTTATTAATTCAGTGAAGAAAGACGGCAAACAACAAAAGAAGAAAGCCTTTGCTGAAACTGCGCTTAATATAAAATTCATAAATTGCTCAAACGTAACCAATTCAATGCCGACTTCTTGAACATCAAACTGACTTTCAAATAATGATTATAGTGTAAAATGACATATTGAATAATCTTCTTTTATAATACCAAGTACCGATTGTATAAATAACGATAAACTGTATATGTTCAAGTTAACAATGAATGTTCTGTTCTGTTCTGATGATTTTATCAATTCCGTATGTACACATCCTAAAGTAACCTTATTACCTTATTGCAGATGGTCAGTTTGAGACGTAACTAAAGGTATATTCAAATTTATTGTTTAGAATTGACTTTTTATTCTTAAAAGAGAAGAAACTCTTTTCTTTAAACATAAACTCTTAAGGCAAGTAAAGTAAAAAGGTTCTTAATGGATACAAATTCATAAAAAAATTCATATTCCAGTTTTAAAAATATTGGTAAAGTGGAAACATGCATAATATTCACATCAATTCGGTGTTATCATAGTTTAATAAACAAAATATACAAAGAAGATTTTGCACGAGACTTTGCCGAATAGCATGTCAGGGTTTATAACATTAAGATGTTAAGCTTTTTTACAGAGCGCCATATTCCTTAACCTAGCGTAAAGCGGAATCAAAAATGCAGAAAAGGGAAGCAACTCCTCAGGGTATAACCGTTTGCCTATACAACAACAGGGCCATCGCTCATCTACGGAAGCCTGTTAGGGCCAACGCGTCTTTGTCGTTCGCCGCTTGAAATTGCCAATGAAAAAAACAACACGAGGTTTCATAAAACTAAAAATGAAATCAGGCGTCTTTATCATGCATTTTATATGTGTGAACTCATATGATTTGCTGCATAAAATGAATGAAAACAAGATACCAGGATTAAAAGAAAAACCTTCTTGTGCAATTTTAAGGGACGAGGGACGAAGTCGAGATGGACCTAACGGCACTCCACACTCAACCGAGTACTATATATTTAAATGTTAAACAAAGTTTCCAAAGTACACTGGATATAATACAGATCAACATTTTAACTGAATTCCATGTGATTGGAATAACAAAAACATATCTCTTTCCAAAACTTATGATGTATCTATAACATTGATCAATCGCAATACGGAATGAATCGAATGACCCTAAATTGCTCATTTGAGTACACTGTCTTTGTTCTTAACAGTAAACTATATATCATTGAAACAACTATTCTCCCCAAGATTTATAAAGATACAGCAGAATATGCGGCATCTAGAGTGGTTGCACCATTTTCAATTATTAAATCTAGTGGCCTACTTGTTGACCGAATCCAAAATACAGTAGCTATGTTTCATATGGACAAACACTCTTACAAAAACACGAATATAAAATCAAGTGTAGCGTCCGGAATGTGACCGAGGATTTACGAACATTTGACATATTGATCTACATTTTGACCCGATATGACCAATAACCGAATTTGGCCTCACGAATATTACATAGACATTTGGCTGAATGTTCAGAACCTCGTTTAAGTTAACAACGTTGTTAACTTTTAAATATGTATTGCTCTTGAAGTTTCAAGATATATATTTACGACCTGCAGTAATAATTACAAGATTCGAGACAACGACATAAACTGTACGTGTTTTATTTAAATATTTGAGCACATCATTAAATACTTAACGCTTAAAAGTTAACAACGTGATGAATTACATCGTTGTTAATTTTTAAGCAAAAAAGTTCTGAACAATCGGGCCAATGTGGCATTAAGAGTGTTCATTGCCCTTTTCTTACATCTGATTGAATGAATCAATTAGTATTTAACCAAACATGATATATATTTCAACTTGACCAAGATCCCATAAAGACACATATTCTGACCAAGTGTCATGAATAACTGATAGAGAACGTGTTTATAAACCCACATTCTTCCACCATGCAGATAAGTTTGAAAGTGTGTGTGCTAGAGTTGCTAATGTGA
>NC_069123.1:32601677-32791677 GCF_026914265.1 Mya arenaria | reverse complement strand
TACCAGCAGATTGTATGATATCTGAACAATGCGGCTGTAAACAATATGACTACAACCGCATTGTTCACATCGTCGTCTGTTCAAACCTAGTAACCACCAGGTCGGGTCCAGTGTTGAAGATAAGAGCATGCTTCGGGGGAAACTGCAAGTGTGTTTACCAGCTATTTGTCTGAGATCGGAATTTATGGCAACTTGTGTAGCATTATATTTTCTGTAAGTCTATTAATAAATAAAATCATATAACCGTCTGACCGTGACATGTTTTGAACCTATATATGCTTTGACTGATTTGGTAGTTAAGCACGACAATGTACGAGTATGTATGCATGTCAAATATCTAAATACCTTTCGGAAGAGTCTGCCATTAAAAAAGAAGTTGATACAGCTAAAGTTTGAAATCAGAAGTCTCTTGAATTGAGATTTTACCGTTGATGGTGCCAATAGTAAATGAACAACTTTTAACCCTCCACAAACCAGTTTCAGAAGTGTTATTTTTCACCTAAATATCCATAGTGGTCAGTAGATAATTGGGCATTTGGCCAAGGGCCGAGAACAAGACAACCTAAAACATTTAATTCTTTGAATATAATAAGATGACTGCTTGGCTGTTCTGCATAACCATCTGAGACTTGCGGTTAGGAATATTGAGTGTTTTTATAAAAATATAGGCGAAACAAGTTGACCTGGTACCAAGAATCATTTCGGCAGTTGCGCCATGATCTTGCAATATTAGAATGACAACTAAAACTAATTACTACACACGAATTACAGGCGTCAGTAAACATTGAGTTTTATACATTTAAATGTTCGCCGAGCAAGAAACAGATAGGATTGCCTTTATGTCAAAGGTGCGAGAGTCTAACAAAAGTTTAAGACGGCGACTAAGATTGATGGAATACAAAATGTTGAAACACAAATACACGAGGACTTCATTTGTGCAGTACCTAGCGTTTTCAGGCTTTTCAAGTCCCCTCTATTGACCATTTGTTCTTCTAGTACACATATAGCCATATTAAATTCAAATAGAGGACCATTTGTTCTTCAGGTACACGTATAGCCATACCAAAACCTAGTAGAGGACCATTTGTTCTTCTAGTACACATGTAGCCATACCAAACGCTAATGGACGACCATTTGGTCTTCTAGTTCACATATAGCAGTACCAAACACTAATAGAGGACCATTTGTTCTTCTAGTACATGTATAGCCATACAAAACACTAACAGAGGACCGTTTGTTCTTCTAGTACACATATAGCCATACCAAACACTAATAGAGGACCATTTGTTCTTCTAGTACACGTGTAGCCATACCAAAACCTAATAGAGGACAATTTGTTCTTCTAGTACACATATGACCATACCAAACACTAACAGAGGACCATTTGTTCTTCTAGTACACATATAGCCATACCAAACACTAATAGAGGACCATTTGTTCTTCTAGTACACATGTAGCCATACCAAACACTAATGGAAGACCATTTGTTCTTCTAGTACACATGTAGCCATACCAAACACTAATGGAAGACCATTTGTTCTTCTAGTACACATGTAGCCATACCAAACACTAATGGAAGACCATTTGTTCTTCTAGTACACATGTAGCCATACAATTTGTTCTTCTAAGTACACATGTAGCCATACCAAACACTAATGGAGGACCATTTGTTCTTCTAGTACACCTGTAGCCATACCAAACACTAATGGAAGACCATTTGTTCTTCTAGTACACATGTAGCCATACCAAACACTAATGGAAGACCATTTGTTCTTCTAGTACACATGTAGCCATACCTAACACTAATGGAGGACCATTTGTTCTTCTAGTACACATGTAACCATACCAAACACTAATGGAGGACCATTTGTTCTTCTAGTACACATGTAACCATACCTAACACTAATGGAGGACCATTTGTTCTTCTAGTACACATGTAGCCATACCAAACACTAATGGAGGACCATTTGTTCTTCTAGTACACCTGTAGCCATACCAAAAACCAAAATGGAGGACCATTTGTTCTTCTAGTACACATGTAGCCATACCAAACACTAATGGAGGACCATTTGTTCTTCTAGTACACATGTAGCCATACCAAACACTAATGGAGGACCATTTGTTCTTCTAGTACACATGCAGCTATACCAAACACTAATCTTCTAGTGCAACCTTACCATTGAATGAATCAATTAAATCAATATATATATGCTAGGACAAGATTTCCATTGTATGTATGAGTTCGTACAGTATATGTGCGCTAATGCAACATTTGGACTGCATGTGTAATATCAACCAGTATATGTGTGTTAATGCAACATTTCAATGCTATGAATACATTTCAACTGTAATATATTCGTGCTACTGCATCTTTTCAATTGTATGTATAAGTTCAAACTGTGATTAACATTTCCAATGTATACATACGTTCAACCAGTGTATGAGCGCTAGTGCAATGTTCCCATTGTATTTCTAATTCCAATCAATATATGTGCGCTAGTACAACATTTTCAATGTATATACAGTTTCGTCAGAATATGTGCGCCAGTGCAACATTTTCAATGCATCTATAATTTTGTCAGTATATGTGCGCCAGTGCAACATAGTATCTATAGATTATCAATAAATTTGTGCAATTTCAACATTTTTATAGTATATATAGATTTATCAATAAATGTGTGCAATTTCAACATTTTTATAGTATATATAGATTTATCACTAAATGTGTGTTATTGCAACATTTTTATAGCATCTATAGATTTATCACTAAATGTGTGCTGGTGCAACATTTCCATAGTATCTTTAGATTATCACTTAACGTCTGCTATTGCAACATTTCCATTGTATCTGTAGATTATCACTTAATGTGTGCTAGTGCAACATTTCCATTGTATCTTTAAATTTATCACTAAACGTCTGCTATTGCAACATTTCCATTGTAACTTTAGATTTATCACTAAATGTGTAGTAGTGCAATATTTCCATTGTATCTATAGATGTTTCACTAAATGTGTAGTAGTGCAACATTTCCATTGTATCTATAGATTTATCACTAAGTGTGTAGTAGTGCAACATTTCCATTGTATCTATAGATTAATCACTAACTGTGTAGTAGTGTAACATTTCCATTGTATCTATAGATTTATCACTAAGTGTGTAGTAGTGCAACATTTCCATTGTATCTAAAGATTTATCACTTAATGCGTAGTAGTGCAACAGTTCCATTGTAATTAAAGATTTATCACTAAATGTGCGCTAGTTCAACACTTCCATTGTAATTAAAGAGTTATCACTAAATGTGCGCTAGTGCAACACTTCCATTGTAATTAAAGATCTATCACTAAATGTGCGCTAGTGCAACATTTCCATTGTATCTAAAGATCTATCACTAAATGTGAGCTAGTGCAACATTTCCATTGTATCTAAAGATTTATCACTAAATGTGAGCTAGTGCAACATTTTCATTGTATCTAAAGATCTATCACTAAATGTGAGCTAGTGCAACATTTTCATTGTATCTAAAGATCTATCACTAAATGTGAGCTTGTGCAACATTTTCGTTGTATCTAAAGATCTATCACTAAATGTGAGCTAGTGCAACATTTTCGTTGTATCTAAAGATCTATCACTAAATGTGAGCTAGTGCAACATTTTCGTTGTATCTAAAGATCTATCACTAAATGTGAGCTAGTGCAACATTTTCGTTGTATCTAAAGATCTATCACTAAATGTGAGCTAGTGCAACATTTTCGTTGTATCTAAAGATCTATCACTAAATGTGAGCTAGTGCAACATTTTCACTGTATCTAAAGATTTATCACTAAATGTGAGCTAGTGCAACATTTTCATTGTATCTAAAGATTTATCACTAAATGTGCGCTAGTGCAACATTTTCATTGTATCTAAAGATCTATCACTAAATGTGCGCTAGTGCAACATTTTCATTGTATATGTGAGCTAGTGCAACATTTTCGTTGTATCTAAAGATCTATCACTAAATGTGAGCTAGTGCAACATTTTCATTGTATCTAAAGATCTATCACTAAATGTGCGCTAGTGCAACATTTTCATTGTATCTAAAGATCTATCACTAAATGTGAGCTAGTGCAACATTTTCGTTGTATCAATAGATCTATCACTAAATGTGCGCTAGTGCAACATTTTCGTTGTATCTAAAGATCTATCACTAAATGTGAGCTAGTGCAACATTTTCGTTGTATCTAAAGATCTATCACTAAATGTGAGCTAGTGCAACATTTTCGTTGTATCTAAAGATTTATCACTAAATGTGAGCTAGTGCAACATTTTCGTTGTATCTAAAGATTTATCACTAAATGTGAGCTAGTGCAACATTTTCGTTATATCTAAAGATTTATCACTTAATGTGAGCTAGTGCAACATTTTCATTGTATCTAAAGATCTATCACTAAATGTGAGCTAGTGCAATATTTTCATTGTATCTAAAGATCTATCACTAAATGTGAGCTAGTGCAACATTTTCATTGTATATGTGAGCTAGTGCAACATTTTCGTTGTATCTAAAAATCTATCACTTAATGTGAGCTAGTGCAACATTTTCATTGTATCTAAAGATCTATCACTAAATGTGAGCTAGTGCAACATTTTCATTGTATCTAAAGATTTATCACTAAATGTGAGCTAGTGCAACATTTTCGTTGTATCTAAAGATCTATCACTAAATGTGAGCTAGTGCAACATTTTCGTTGTATCTAAAGATCTATCACTAAATGTGAGCTAGTGCAACATTTTCGTTGTATCTAAAGATCTATCACTAAATGTGAGCTAGTGCAACATTTTCGTTGTATCAATAGATCTATCACTAAATGTGAGCTAGTGCAACATTTTCATTGTATCTAAAGATCTATCACTAAATGTGAGCTAGTGCAACATTTTCGTTGTATCTAAAGATTTATCACTAAATGTGAGCTAGTGCAACATTTTCGTTGTATCTAAAGATTTATCACTAAATGTGAGCTAGTGCAACATTTTCGTTATATCTAAAGATTTATCACTTAATGTGAGCTAGTGCAACATTTTCATTGTATCTAAAGATCTATCACTAAATGTGAGCTAGTGCAATATTTTCATTGTATCTAAAGATCTATCACTAAATGTGAGCTAGTGCAACATTTTCATTGTATATGTGAGCTAGTGCAACATTTTCGTTGTATCTAAAAATCTATCACTTAATGTGAGCTAGTGCAACATTTTTATTGTATCTAAAGATCTATCACTAAATGTGAGCTAGTGCAACATTTTCATTGTATCTAAAGATCTATCACTAAATGTGCGCTAGTGCAACATTTTCATTGTATCTAAAGATCTATCACTAAATGTGAGCAAGTGCAACATTTTCATTGTATCAATAGATCTATCACTAAATGTGCGCTAGTGCAACATTTTCATTGTATCTAAAGATATATCACTAAATGTGAGCTAGTGCAACATTTTCATTGTATCTAAAGATCTATCACTAAATGTAAGCTAGTGCAACATTTTCATTGTATCTAAAGATCTATCACTAAATGTGCGCTAGTGCAACATTTTCATTGTATCTAAAGATCTATCACTAAATGTGAGCTAGTGCAACATTTTCATTGTATCTAAAGATCTATCACTTAATGTGAGCTAGTGCAACATTTTCATTGTATCTAAAGATCTATCACTAAATGTGAGCTAGTGCAACATTTTCATTGTATCTAAAGATCTATCACTAAATGTGAGCTAGTGCAACATTTTCATTGTATCTAAAGATCTATCACTTAATGTGAGCTAGTGCAACATTTTCATTGTATCTAAAGATCTATCACTAAATGTGCGCTAGTGCAACATTTTCATTGTATCTAAAGATCTATCACTTAATGTGAGCTAGTGCAACATTTTCATTGTATCTAAAGATCTATCACTAAATGTAAGCTAGTGCAACATTTTCATTGTATCTAAAGATCTATCACTAAATGTGCGCTAGTGCAACATTTTCATTGTATCTTAAGATCTATCACTAAATGTGAGCTAGTGCAACATTTTCATTGTATCTAAAGATCTATCACTTAATGTGCGCTAGTGCAACATTTTCGTTGTATCTAAAGATCTATCACTAAATGTGCGCTAGTGCAACATTTTCATTGTATCTAAAGATCTATCACTTAATGTGAGCTAGTGCAACATTTTCATTGTATCTAAAGATCTATCACTAAATGTGAGCTAGTGCAACATTTTCATTGTATCTAAAGATCTATCACTTAATGTGAGCTAGTGCAACATTTTCATTGTATCTAAAGATCTATCACAATGTGAGCTAGTGCAACATTTCCATTGTATTTATAATTTCATTAAGAATATGTGTGCTAGTGCAACATTTACGTATTATACATAGATTCATCACCATATGTGTGCTAGTGCAATATGTATGTTGTAGCTATAAATCCAATCACTATAAGTGTGAAAGTGCACCATTGCTCTTGTAGTTTATCAGAATTATGTGCATAAGTGCCACATTTCCATTGTATGCATAGTTCAACAAGTTCGGGGTTTTGTTCAGGTTAATGCAGTTGAAAGAGTTCATTTACTATTCTGAAAACGTCTTCTCGGTATTAAAAAAGATAACAAAGAATCATTTACGGATATATAGAGAAATTAAGTTTTAAATTATCATATGTATGAATATAATTAAATACTGGGTAAAACTGATAGTAACAAATTCATTCAAGGGGTTTATAAAATGCTTACAAATGAAACGAAATTGAAACAACTCGAATATTTGTAGGGTAGGTTTATTCGAATGATCAGGAATTAGGTCATATTGAACTATTTTTGTTATTTCATCCAAGATTGGCATGGTCGACTGAATGCGTCGAGCAGAGCTAGATTTTATACCAACGTGTCATGTTTAGGACTCAAAAGTTTGAATGTTAAATGTAGAAACTTACCTAGCTATTATAGACAACGCCCCAGTATGCGAAAACGGAGCTACATGTATTTTGAAAAATGTTAGTGTGTTTATATTTAAATCATTTGAATCAAGAAACACTACGTTATACTCCATGTAATCTGCATAGGATAGGTGTTATTGTCATTTATTTATTTGTAAACAATAAACCAATAATTTTACGTGAAAAAGCACTCGTATGAAGCCATCTATAGATAAATATAAAAAGTAGTGCACCTCTTTGTGTCTGCGTCCATGCATTTTTTTCAATATTGCATAATAATGTATTGTTTTGCATGTATTGTGTTTATTGTGTTATTGCTGTTTTTTGTCGCAATTGTATATGTACACTTTTTGCCAGATGGGTCTATGGAATTCTTGGAAATACAAGTTCTGTTCAATGTAGGCTATTTCAACTTTTCCAATGAATGCATAGCTCAACCAGTAAATGTGTGCAAGAGCAACATCTCTATTCAATTTAAATTTTAACGAAAATATGTGTTTAAGAGCAACATTTCCACTGTTTGCATTTTATGTGCACCAAAGCAACATTCCCACTGTATGTGTGAGTTGAAGAAGGATATGTGCTATTGAACATTACCTTTGCATGACTATGTTAAAGCAATATATGTGTGCTAGTGCAACATTACCTTTGTATGACTATGTTAAAGCAGTTTATGTGTGCTAGTGCAACATTACCTTTGTATGACTATGTTTAATCTGTATATACTGCCAGTGCAACATTTTCATTGGATGCCTATGTTAAAGCAGTATATGTGTGCTAGTGCAACATTTCCATTGGATGAATATGGTTAAGCAGTATATGTGTGCTAGTGCAACATTTCTATTGAATGAATATGTTAAAGCAGTATATGTGTGCTAATGCAACATTTCTATTGGATGAATATGATTAAGCAGTATTTTTTGTTGCTAGTGCATCATTTCCATTGTAAGAATATGTTAAAGCAGTATATGTGTGCTAGTGCAACATTTCCATTGGATGAATATGTTTTAGAAGTATATGTGTGCTAGTGCAATATTTCCATTGAATGAATGTGTTCCAGCAGTATGTTTGTGCTAGTGCAACATTTCCATTGTAAGAATATGTTAAAGCAGTATATGTGTGCTAGTGCAACATTACCATTGTGTGAATATGTTTCAGCAGTATATGTGCTAGTGCATCATTTCCATTATATGAATACGTTAAAGCAGTATATGTGTGCTAGTGCAGCATATTCATTGGATGAATACGTTAAAGCAGTATATGTGTGCTAGTGCAGCATATCCATTGGATGAATACGTTAAAGCAGTATATGTGTGCTAGTGCAGCATATTCATTGGATGAATACGTTAAAGCAGTATAGGTGTGCTAGTTCAACATTTCCATTGTATGAATACGTTAAAGCAGTATAGGTGTGCTAGTGCAACATTTCCATTTTATGAATACGTTAAAGCAGTATAGGTGTGCTAGTGCAACATTTCCATTTTATGAATACGTTAAAGCAGTATAGGTGTGCTAGTGCAGCATATTCATTGGATAAATACGTTAAAGCAGTATGGGTGTGCTAGTGCAACATTTCCATTGTATGAATACGTTAAAGCAGCATAGGTGTGCTAGTGCAACATTTCCATTGGATGAATACGTAAAGCAGTATAGGTGTGCTAGTGCAACATTTCCATTGGATGAATACGTTAAAGCAGTATAGGTGTGCTAGTGCAACATTTCCATTGTATGAATACGTTAAAGCAGTATAGGTGTGCTAGTGCAACATTTCCATTGGATGAATACGTTAAAGCAGTATAGGTGTGCTAGTGCAACATTTCCATTGGATGAATACGTTAAAGCAGTATAGGTGTGCTAGTGCAACATTTCCATTGGATGAATACGTTAAAGCAGTATAGGTGTGCTAGTGCAACATTTCCATTGGATGAATACGTTAAAGCAGTATAGGTGTGCTAGTGCAACATTTC
Source organism: Mya arenaria (assembly GCF_026914265.1). NCBI lineage: Eukaryota > Metazoa > Mollusca > Bivalvia > Myida > Myidae > Mya > Mya arenaria. The sequence goes on along the minus strand of NC_069123.1, from coordinate 32,782,757 downwards.
CATTGTATGAATACGTTAAAGCAGTATAGGTGTGCTAGTGCAACATTTCCATTGTATGAATACGTTAAAGCAGTATAGGTGTGCTAGTGCAACATTTCCATTGGATGATTACGTTAAAGCAGTATAGGTGTGCTAGTGCAACATTTCCATTGTATGAATACGTTAAAGCAGTATAGGTGTGCTAGTGCAACATTTCCATTGGATGAATACGTTAAAGCAGTATAGGTGTGCTAGTGCAACATTTCCATTGGATGAATACGTTAAAGCAGTATAGGTGTGCTAGTGCAACATTTCCATTGTATGAATACGTTAAAGCAGTATAGGTGTGCTAGTGCAACATTTCCATTGGATGATTACGTTAAAGCAGTATAGGTGTGCTAGTGCAACATTTCCATTGTATGGATACGTTAAAGCAGTATGGGTGTGCTAGTGCAGCATATTCATTGGATAAATACGTTAAAGCATTTTATGTGTGTCTGTGCAACATTTCAATTGGATAACTATGTGTAAGCAGTATATGTTTGTTTGTGCAACATTTCTATTGGATTAATTTGTTTAAGCAGTATATGTGTGTTTGTGCAGCATTTCCATTTGCTGAATATGTTTATGCTTAATATATGTGTTTGTGCAACATATCTATTGGATAAATATGTTTAAGCAGTAAATGTGTGTTTATGCAGCATTTCCATTGGCTGAATATGTTTATGCTTTATATATGTGTTTGTGCAACATTTCTATTCGGTAGATATGTTTAAGCAGTATACGTGTGCTAGAGAAACATTCCCATGCATGTATAAGTTCTACAAGTATATGTGTGCTATAGCAGCATTTCGACTTCTAAACGCGCTTCATTAGACATGCTATGTGTATGTGTTTAACATTGTTCATAAATACATGTGCAATATTTACATTTGTAAATGTTCAACCCCAAGTTTAGCATCCAATCTGCGGATGCAATAGTATCCTCTTTACTTTGTAAATATTGAACCATCATGACATCGCCTATCGGCCGTTAATATGTATCGCGCTTAATCGTTGAGATACAGTTTTACAACAATAATGACATGACGTCGCTATTAGAAGGATTTGGTTCCCCACCTGGTGAAAACAGGCTATAATCTAAGTCAGTTAGAACATAATATATATTTATCTTTAAAGTGCCCACATAATAGTCTAACAACTTCTTAAAACTCAATGTTGAAGAAATATACAACAATTAAGTGGGAAAAAAACCCATATATGACGTCGCCATTTGGTCCACCACCTGGTGGCAACCCGTTATAATCTAAGTCAGTTAGAACATACTGTGTAAAGTCATATTGATTAAATTTTGCTCACTCCGCCTCTCTTAGCCACAAAGACTGCACACATTATACTCGTAACTACTTCTTAAAAACACTCAAATATGTTGAAGAAATTAACAATAATTAAGCTGATATATACATAACTATTTCTTGTCGACATGCGTAGTAAAACACTTACATGAAAGTGCCGAAATGGTCCAAATCAAAGCGCTGAAAAGTACTGAAGGGGAAGGGATTTTCGGTTAAATCTCTTGAACTGTAAGAAGAAAATGACAAGGCTGTAAGTAAAATCTGTATAATTGTAAGCCACGCATGATAAACTAGCTTAGTATTTGCTATAAAGCACATCACTTTATACTAACGGTACAGTTGGTGTTTCTTGAACCATTGCAACGAATGCAAATAAATCATTGTGTGGAAGCAACACGTCTGCATCATAAAGATACACAGAACCACATGGAAAATGAATGTTACGGTGATGAACGCAACAGAGCTACAGTTAACTTGGGACCTTCGAACAAAGCAATTTGCAGGCTCTTTTTTAAAGCACTTGGGATGCAAGGAGTGTCACTTTTTGACAGGTTATTTCGCAATGAGTCGTTTAATGTATTGCACATTCTTCTTCGACGAAAGAACGTTTTTCAAGGAAGAGCCACGTGAAAAGCAGTCTCTTTGTTTCGTTTAAACATTATGCATTCACTTTCATGTTGTCGCCCTATGCTCATTTATCAACCCATATGCTGCAGACTCGATTTATGTCAGGTTATGTTGCAGGAAACGTGGACATATTGTAATCATCGTCGAATAGATTTGACCTTAAGTCAATCCAAATGGCAATAACTCACTTATGGCTTCTCAAAGTTGCACAACGTTCGTATTTTTGTTGACTTAATGCACACCGGTTGCGAGTCTTGCTAATCGTTGAAACGTTACTGTATCAGGGTTAAACAACGCATACAAAGAGCTAGGGTAGTTTGCCGCTCACAACTGCAGCCGCCAAACTGCAGATATGATTTGCAACTGCACTGACGTGTTGGTGCCACCACAAAATCCCCTACAGGCGTCGGTGTTTGTCCAAGTCGCTCCTTGGCGCCGACAGATGGGCGGCGGTTATCGTCGTTAACAGCAGGAAACTAGACAAGGCAAGTGTTCGCTCACTCTTACTTATCAGGAGCCCATGACAATGACTGCCGTCAAGGGTCCCGCCTTGTCAAACATGCGCAGATCGTGCACCAAACACGTGCACCGCCGTACAAGAAACGACTCCTGCGATTCTTATCTCGCCCTTCCAGTGAATGTATTATCATTTGCGCTCCACGAAACCTAAAAAAGGCGTTTCAAAAACTATCATAGATTAATAAATTTGATTCACCCGAGCGCTAGGGTTTCGAAGTGTTTTTCTTTTTTCCATGCAGGTGGGCACCAGTGCGACTTTATAGCTGGTCCTTCAGTGATTAATTCATCAATTCTATCTCGATTAGGTATAGAATTTAATGGACGAGCATATTGAATATAGAAGGCGAAGAAACAAATGAGAAAAATGGAACCAGATGTCGTTATGCCCGGAAAACAACACAAATAATTGTTCAAAAACGGTATAGTGTTGCAACTGCTGAGAAAACCGCTTTCAAGCTAAAAAATCGGGGTGAAACGCCGCACAATCACTTCTTAATGTGATTAATAATACAACAGTGTGTATTAATTAGCTAATTTATAGGGATATGAATTTTTATTACTAATTAAACGCCCAGAATCGTACGTTTTTCAAGAAAACGTAATATTGTCGTTCAAACTTCCCGCCATGTTGCATCCAAACGCATGCGCAATGCGATCGATTTTTGCTTTAATCTGGTGCACTAGGATATTCACATGCATTGCGTGCAATATGGATACGTGCTATTAATGTTTGTTTAATAAGTCGCCTTGAATACAGTATTGAAGGTTGTCTTTTCATTGCGAAAACTATACATTTACAATGACTTTAAGCTCCTTTCAAATCACCAAAGTGATTAAAAAACAAAAACTGAAGCAATGCACATTACACGATAGCACTTATAGGGTATATGTTAGTGATTGCGTTAGAAAACATGCTGACAATGACCGCTAGTAACTTACAATGAATTAATACTATTAATGAAGCATTCATGCCCAGAAAGAGGACATTTAAGATTAGCCTTTATTTACCTTATTTCAAAAGTGATCTATTGGGACTCTATTGTAAATACATTTCTTATGATCTTTACCTAACATTTCAACATGACGATACAAACCTCCTACGCAATAAACAAGAGCAAAAATCTGCTAACAAGCATTAAACATGCAGTATATCATTACTACAAATCTCTGTGTCAAAATGACATTTAGCATTTGAATCGTGTATTTACAAAAAAACTAATTACTGTGCAAAGTACAAAAACATATGAATATGCACATAAGCTGCATATGATATATGATGAAAGGGAAAACACGCGCACACAAAAGAGCATTTATAAACATTAATTGTTTTACAAAACGAGCATACTTGACAAGCTTCATCCCGCATAAAAATAGAAATAATCTAACTTGACGAATTTTAACTTTATCAAAAGTGTTGTGTTTTTTTACAGAAATTGTCTAGCTTATATTTGTTTAATTGTAAACATTGTTTACAGTAGGGAAATGTTTCTGCAATTTCGGGCTAAGTCATGACAAACGCTGGTTAGAGCTTCCAAAATTCTACTACATGTACTTGAGGTATTGAGCCTCCCCTTCTTGCCCCATTAAAGGTCCCCAAGGGTGCTGATATCTTTTCATCGTTTAAAATATGCCTCTCAAACTTTTTTTAGAATAGTTAAAACTGCTTTTACTCATTGTATTAAACAGATAATGATATTAAGATAAGATAAGATAAGATAAGCTTTAGTTCAAGTCGGTTATGATAAACATAATAGCACTAGCTAATAGCTGTTTTCCGACACAACATAGCGTATCCAGTAACAGGAAAACAAGCGGTCTAAAAAGAGAGATGGATTAATTTATACATGACATGTTTAAAGAAAAAAGAAAAAGTGCAAGTATCTAAAAGTATCTATCAAAATATGTTATACAATATACTTTTCTTAAAAGATTCATAAACATGTATTTCAGATAGTATTTGCATGAGCACGTACATGCATACATATACGCTGCAAATGCACACATGTGCAAAATTGCACCTTCATTAGCTTCCTTATAAAGTAAATTGACGTAGTAGTACATTGCATATATAGCACGAATTATCGTAAAAATGTGTGTATAAACATTAATAAAAGCGGTACTAAAAGATTGTGAAGATATAAGGGTATCGTGACCTTGAAAAGTTTGGATCTTATTTGAAAGAAATAGACATCATACTGAGAAATAATAGTGTTATTACATTATTTACGCGTTAGAAAGATCAATGGTCAAATATCTGATATCATTATTTAGCATATCCTTTTTCTAAACGTCTGAAAAGTAATTCAAAATCTTGCCATAAAGAATAAAAAATCATAACTCTCAATAAAAATACCATTTATTGGTTTCATTCGACCACATACACACGGCTATTTTGCATCAAATCTGCATTAAAAAGTGGGCCATAAATTTCCTTCTTGAATAGGCTTTTACATTTTTGTGTGTAACCTTTTTACTAAATGTAATAAATTTTGTGATACAAGATAATTAAATATGGTTATGAAATTATTGATAATTAATGACCTTTTGAATAAAACTGACGCAAACTGTACACGTCCATTCTGTAAAATGTGACCCCAATAAAAATCAAATTTTATTCTTTTAATAAATCATTTTTTATTAGAAATATGTGAAGTTTGTTTTTTATTTCAATACTCAAGTAAAAGAGAATGCCAGAATGTTTAATGAGTCCTGCGTTTGTCGATGTCACGTGAGCACGCGACCTTTTTTCAAAGTCAACGCACTTTTTTTCAATGAAGTTCAATTGAAATCAAATCCAGCCGAGTGATAAAAATGGGATGCTTCGGAAGACCTTGGAAACGAATTGTTACGTAAAATTCGATCTTTCGCGTATACTCAAAAGCTCATGACCTTGTCATGTGACCGTAACGGAAGTTGAAATACGGCTCAGATTTCAAGAACGCTGGCACGTGCGCGCTAAAAAAATGTCGTCTGCCATCATCGAAATTTGGCACCGCAGACAGCGTGCATTTTCGTTGAAAACAGTTTTAATTGGGTTTCAATGAGAGTAAAATGACTGAAGAGATTATTTCAACAGTAAAAGAAAGTCCATAAAACCTAACTTAATTGGAAATATCAAGTTTCGTTGGTTATATAATATGCGGTATGCTGTGAGACAAGAGTTGAATCAAACAAAAATGATTCTGTTTAAAAGTGGGTGGCCCCGGGCAAAATATTTCCAGCTTATTTACTGCTACGTTTTCAGAGGACTATGAAAGGAGTAAAAACGACGAAGACTGAAAAAAAAATGACTATAAAGGGATTCAGTCTTGCAATCACGTGTTTAGAAAACCTGCATATGAAGTTAAAAATGCACTCTTACATCCAAATAAGATGTACCACAATTAATACAATTATTATAATTTAACAAAAAGGATGAATACCTATCGAAAACAATGGTTCTTATGAAGGATACCGTGTTTACTTTAAAAGAAAGGTGCATAAACCACGGTATTTCTACCTTATGAGTTGATATTTGATCACTGTAAATCTTTTAGCACTCACCAGTCATTTAATATTTGTGCGTTTTCAGCTATTAAAACACGGCTACAATCTTGTTATCAGTAATTAATATTTTCCATAAATGCATTATGTAGTAAGTAGTTAAAGGTTTATCACTCAAAAATTATGTTTGTTAGACATGTGTATGTACTGATTTTAAATACGAGTACCACTTTAAAGTAAACGAGAGAATAATAGTAAGAATACAGCCTTCGTTTTGGTTTCCATATTTCGGCATTAATTAAGCACCATTACTTTTCAATAACAAGAACAATTATGGTTAGATGCCACCAAGAGACTATTTACTAATAGCTGTAAAAGTATGGACAGACGGGATTCATTAACTGTCAAAAAAGAAAAGAAAAGAGGACTGTTATTTTTCAGCATATATAATTAGACTCTATTTATAAAAAAGGTAGTGTTACAGTTTTTAAAATTGTGCAATAACGTTTTTTTGTGTGATTTTCGTATGAGCCATGAGAATTACTGTTAATTACATTTGTTCTAAATAACATATGGTGAAAACGTTTCTAACCTAGCATTTTAGACCATTCTAGCAAGCATCTTGATGTTAAAAAATGACAGGTTCCATTTAATTTGATTAACCTGAGAACCGCGAACAAAAAGCACTCCAGTTCAAGTTTCTTAAAAATGACATGCTCAATAAAAAAATGAAGCTAATAGGCTGTCAGGTATGACTTTTTGAAGTACCAATACTGTTACTCTCTTCAAAAGAAAATGATTGAAATGCTTTTAAGGCACGAAAGTCAAGACGCTACTTTGTTTAATTTACAATGGCGGTTTGCAATTGCAAGTTGCACAACTGCGCATGACACCCGGGCAATTAACATCTCGCTTCTCGCGAGAGTTAACCATATTCAAGTGTCATGGTATTTCGTTTTGAATTATTTTCGGACACTAACAAAACGCTTAATGAAAAAGTCAACTAATTTACCGCCGTCATTGAAATGTTCTATTTGTTAAGCATTGTGTAAGTGACAAAGTCCTTCAGTGAACCCCGTGACATGCTTTCTAGCGCAACCCGGCCGACGGATGGACAGTTGGCCGAACTGCCAACAGTCGAAGAAGACGCCAGAAGACGTGGGGTCAGTATCGTCTTTTTGAAAGAATGGAGATATAATTTTCAATCAAATTATTCAAATTTGGCAATGGATTTCAATGCATCTATTCATTGGAGTGTTTACACTCGGACGAACGTGTTTTCTTTCCCAGTAATTGGCTCTACTGATGAAATGCAGAAGGGCTAATCGATCCCCTGACCTCGGGGCTCGCGCTCGTGTCGTCTGCTGACCGCGCGTGCGCACCAGTTCGACATTTTATTGTTGTAACATTTGTTCTTAGAAAAACGTTTTAGTAGTCACTGTTTGTCTTCAATTATTCATTCCGTGTCTTTCTTTTGGACCAAACCTTAACATGTTACTCAGTTTGCGTGGTCTGGAAATTCGGTCGAACATTGTTTATCTCATTTTATTTTTCTATTTATCAAGACATTGTTATAAATGCAATAAGATATTACTAAGGCAAAAACTATGAAAGGCAAAGTGACAAAAATGTGTCTTGTCACCAATGTTTCGTTTTTTTCTTAGCAAGCCAAATTATACACCATGTGCTACAGTCAAAACAAAATATTTTAATTTAAATTCACCCCACGAAATGCGCGCCTTTTCTACTGACTGCAAGGATAAAACATACAATCTGCCATGTTAAATGATTTCAATTCTAAATATGCATTTTCTGCAGGTTGCCCTTATAGCATGTGCACACTTTAAGTGTCACTACTTTCAATTGCAAAATACACAGCATGGGCATTTTATTACAGTAATTAAGTTTTAAAGTGTGATTTGATGAATACCATTAAGTTGAGGGGATTTCGGACAAATTGACCGTGTGCTAAACAGTAGGAGGTTGACTGGATTTACATCTGCGCCTTGGATGGCCTTAAAAAGTACATACTACAGTATTGTGTACAATTATAGACTTTCTATAATGTTCTGTCGTTGTTGGTGTTGTTGTTGCTGATCTTTTTCAATATAAATAGTTTACCTTTGTTAGCTAGGGAGCCAGTTGAGCTTTGCCAACCGTTCCTTACCAAAGAGAAAGTGTTAAAATATCTTATATGTCATTTGTATAAAAAGCAACACTATTTTCCCCGACTCTCTTCTAAAATTTGCAATAATGACATGGACAAACATTGTAATGGTGTCTCTTGTTTTGTTTTTGTTTACATTGCATTGTTTTTTTGAACTACTGTCGTTGTGGTAGTTTTGTTGCTTTTTTCGGGTGAGGGGGGAGGAGGGAGTGGGAGTATAAAAAACTACGTTGAAAATAAAGTTAAACAATGATGCTTCATATAATTTTTCATTAAATACCATAACACATACTGCAAAACGCTTTTTATAACAAACTATGTTAGTACAACTAAACAAAGCAGCAGAGTATGGTCGACGTAGGAGAGGGTCTGTAAGAGGGGGTCTGTAACATATAGACCTATACATAGTTCATCATAGAACAGGACATGCTGAAAAAAACATTCCACTTAATAATTTAATATTAGCCTGATTCATTGGCTAAGATTTTAGGAAGAGCAGTTCAGTTTACCTACCTCTTCGGTTGTCTGGTTTCATGCCAAACTAAGGGGCGGGTAATAACGACTACCTATTCGGTGCCATCTGGATTCCTTTGGTTCGTTGAGGTGTTTTGTGAGACGACAGGTGCTTGTTAAATTAATTAAAAAATATGATGAATTTTACGATTATTCAATATACAGTATATTCCACTTGCACATATAATCTTGTATATTTTACAAATGTGAAATTTACATTTATCTTATTTGTGATATTCCCAAACAAGGTTTTAACTACAAATTAAAAAGTTCGTCTGCCATGTAAACAAATGCTTGTGACGTCACACTAAGTTTATAACCCGGTTTCTTTAAATAGCCATCAAGATTCTGTATTCATTTGTATTATTATGAAGGGGCGAAATAGCTCAAAGTGAATATCGCAGTGTTTAGTCAAATGTTCTAAATTCTGTATTTTTTACTCACTTCATGATAACAAGTCGTACAAAGAATATGCCTTTATCGGGAAAAAAATGCACGAATTAAATAAATATATACATATAGTAAGGTGGAAACTACTGTTATTGCTTGTGAAGTGCCCAACAAGAAATGAATAGGAAAAAATGTCCCAAGCTTTAATTACAAGTAACTTGACATTTCTGTGTATATTTAGTTGTTGAATTGTCAACTTCAAAAGACTAAATTTTCTCATAAGTAGTTTCAAATTTCAATATCAGTCAAAATGCGATCGCATATTCTAATATGGCGCATTTTCCGCATGTACGCGTGCCAAATCATAACGATATTTTTCTGATGACCCAAGGGTCAGTTTGGACAATGGTCGGGCAGTCTGTCCTCCCGTGGTCAGTTTCGGACACCGGGTCACGCGACACGCTAGATGACCACAAGTCCAAGACCACTTGACCCGGCCTGACCTTAGCTGGGCCCGCTCGACGAATTAACACTACTTACTTCAAAAGTGATTAATTAAAGACCGTGAAAATGACATTTAAAAAACTAAATCAAATTGAGCGAGAAAACAGTTTGGGGCATTGGCGGAAAAGAGAAAGTTTCGGCGTTTTAACTTGAAAAGAAAATGATTCCTTTGCTATAATTTATAGCGGCAGTTGACTTTGAATATTATAATTAGTAATCAGGTTGTAGCTTTAATAAGTTTCTGAATTCCACAAGTATAGTGCGGGTAGAGAAGTGTGCATCAATTAAGCGTGGAAATACAGTGAGCAATGGATTTTTAATGTAGTTTCAAGAAATATTTCGTTCCATTATTATATTAGACAACGTTTCTACTTAAAGTATTTTTTTTACTGAAAAACATGTTACACACACTGGGTAATAACGGATGAGAATAAAGTTTACATCCCCGTTTAAATGGGTTTCAAAAACTTGGATGTCCCACTAGCGGATTAAAATCGTCCTAGTTTACTTTTTATGTCAATATCGCAGAAAAGGGCAATAAATTACGTTCAAAATGCATCATTTCGGAGTAGAAATTGTTAAAATGTTCTTTGGGGAATAACCCCCCTTGCCAACATTTTAAACCTTTTAAATTTTGATTCTGAGAGAGGTTCGAATGTCAAAAGGTTGTGACCCTTAGTAAGGCCCCTCTAACGTCAATTTCTAGATCAGCCATGTATCGTTACTTCTTACTAATTCATTTGCAAATGGTTAATAACACAAATCAAACTGTACAATCTGCGTATCAAACAATATTACATTGAAGCTCACAATCCTCATATCAGGGTTTAAGGGACACAATACAGGCTGATGCAAACGTATTTCATTCGGAACTCCTCGGCCATATTATCGAAAACAACCTCGGATGTATGCCGGTACATCAGTTGAAGTAGTTCGTAAAATTTTAAATAATATCATTCATTAATTGTAGTGTTTTAGAGTTGTATTTAATGATCTACGATTAAATTGATTGCCATTGAATTATTGCAAACATTATTAAGAATCCCAAGAGTTAAGTCACAAAGTTTAACTGCTAAATAAAATTACTACGCGATCTACTTGCGGCGGACTTAAACGTACCACTTTTTGAGTATGTAAACCGTCCAAATACATCCGAGGTTGATCCGAGGTTGTTTTTGAAAAAAAAATGGCCGAGGAGTTCCGAATGAACGTATTTATATCTTTAAATTTAATGCATTATGTTTTACTGATTTGACTTTAATGATAAAAACAAAACAAAACCCATATGATTTGTGTACAGTTGAAACATATAAGCCTTTATTCGTAATTGTGGTTTTCAATTAATAGCTACGTGGCCACAAATCCCCAGTTTAATGTTTTTTCATCGAAGAAGTGTAATCGATATTGTGCTCCTTTAATCCTGAATGTTATCATCCTGATAAAATGGACTGTCCCTTTAATTGCACCGAACAAACGTTAATAATAAAATTCTTGTTAATATTATGGTAATATTTTGTACTTAATTCTTGTTAAGATCAAAACTGTCATTATCAGCATACACTCGTAGAAAGTGTCTGTAAAATTCGAAATCGCTAAGAGGCAACCTCAACCAAAATCCGTTAGAAATATGATAACAAGACAATGCGAAAATTATTTCTAAATTGAATTTTGATCGGAAGTTATTCAGCAGTACAGGCAGATGATATGGCTTTTTGTTAATTCTATGTTTACATTGTAAACAACGGTGTCAGGTCCCTAAAAAGACCAGAGACCTGATCGTGACAGTCAGAAAACATCGAGTGACACAGCGTTCATTGTCCGATATCTCCCTATATTCAAAACAGCGCGTGGTCATATTCAATACTTGAATACCTTATCATAACCCCTGCTATAAAAATTGTAACATTAGTCACCCCGCTGCCCAGATATTAAATTAAAATCATACTCATCAAATGCCCTTTTATTTAACTTGTCAGTAGTCTATTTTGCGGTTCCCGGGTAATAAAAACGGCCGATAAATGGGAAACCGGTATCCTACAAGGTTCCGGCTAATACACAGGCCTCAAGCACTTATTTTTCTGGACACTGCACGTGAGTGACACGAGCTATTGGTCATCGACTCATTGAAAGCTTCATAAACATTAACATAATAAAATCGCTTCACATATGTTTTAATTGACAGACATTGTTCATAGTTATCAAATGAGCCATAATTCTACGTAATTTGTAATTCAACAACGTAGTTATAGCGCGTGCGCACGTGCACACTACGCATCACGTGACACGAATAGTCATTGACATGAGTAGCCTTTGGGTACATGCGTCTGGTAACTTTAGTATGACTAGCAATGTGTGGTCAGCAACACATGACCTTTTGGCCAGGTTTGATAGTTATCAGTAATGACAAAACGCTTTGTTTAATGCCAAAGTTAAAATTAAAACAGTAGAATATTGGCGATTAAAATGTGTCCATGAAGTCGACAACGGTATTGAAGATAACAAGAGCTGTCACAGTAAGTGACGAACGCCCCCGAAGTGCCACCTTGTTCAATTTATAATGCAATTATTAATACACGAAAAAGCGGACAGTAATGTATAAAAATGTTTTTTTCTTTGCTATGATACAAGTCCTTTGAGAGATTTTGAAACAGAATAATGTTGAGTTTTGAAGACAGTACAAACAAGACAACGTACTCAATGTTACTTTTCTTTTTGCCCTTGAACGATATTAAACAGGTCATTTTCCGTCCGATTTCAGTTGAAATAAAAGGAAAATTTACAGACTGTTATAATTATATTAAAAACATTGTTTAAAATACCTTTTACATAGTAGTAATCAGCCATCATTTTCTTTTCCAATCATACATAAGGTATATTGGGTCATCAAACATCAATATCTAACAGTTAATGGAGCTATCAGAGAGAAACTTATTTGTTGGTAGGATGCCTTAATTTCTAATATTCGTACTCAAGTAAAGAGTGATTTCTTATTAGATTTTTATATCGCATTTTCAAGCAGGCAGTCTGGATATTGTTAGTTTCACTAGAATATTAATGCGCCGAATGCTTTCTCTAATATTTGATAAATAAAAAGGACTCCTTAATAAAAATACAATTTTACAAAAATTGAATTTCAGACAATTTAATTTCTTCCCCTGAAACCTTCTATTTAGAAATTGTACTGGTTTTCAGAGAGTTAAATAAACTCTAGCAGCTACAGGGGAAAAAATGCAGGAACATACCGTTTTATGAAACAAAAATACATCATCGTTTTTTTTTTTAATGAAACATTATCACATGGTTACAAAGTGAACTGAAAAAAGAGAATCGTTCTGCATTCACACAATAAACAGTTACTACCTAAATTAACAGCCAGCTTAGTGTAAATTTCGCTAAATGGGTCAATACAACCAAAACTTCAACCATTGATTAAATTTGTACAAAATGTGGAGAAATAAATGTGATACATAGGCTAGAAAACAACAACGAAGGGAAATAAGTCTGCTAGTAACACAACTTAGTTATTCACGATTGTTCCCCTTACACTTTAAAAATATTCATGTACATTTTTTTTGTCTTATATTTCAAATAAAATTATTAAACATGTGTATGTTACAAATAAACAACTTATTTTTCAACTTGAAACAACCTTTAAATAAATTACCATACTTTAATCAGATAAATTATCGAACAGGACAATTCATGCATCCACACAAAAAGAAAGAAATGCAATACAGCTGAACAAATACAAATCTCTAATGGTTTTTCAGATTTTAAACATCTCTTCCATATACACACAAGAATAGGGCCCATATACAATATAATTCAAGATTATCTTTTTCAAGGCCTCAAAATTCAGTTTATTCAATACTTAGCCCCAACTTTCCTTCATAATCAATATTTCATAGATGATCATATTGTCCACTTAGGGTGGTGTTTACGTAATTTTAAGAAAATATTATGAAAAATTGTTGGCATAAAATTTTAAAACCTGTGGTCACTTATGCATTTTTGTCGCAAATGGTGATCGCCAGCGGGAACCCGGATCGTTCTAGTTAGAAATTAAAAAAAATCTTATTAAACTGACATGAAAAAATTGAAAATAAATTGTTCATAAAATCGCTTTAAGTGAAAATACCCACTAAGATTAAAACTGAATACAGGCCCTAGGTTACAACAAAATCAACTTAGGAGAGAGATTGATATACCACAGCAAGGAAATGAAACATACAATTCAAGTGGAATGGTTTGACAGCAAAGTCTAGTTAGCAAGTAACATCAAGGGCATATAACTCTGTCAAACAGCACAGGCATAATAATTCACATTGGGACGATTACACAAGCTCAGCCTGAATTTGGTAGCCGGGTAGCAATATTTTGTGGTGATGTTTGTCTTTGCTTTCTGTTTATCCAATATAAAAAAACACGTTCCTTAAAACTTTATGATAACAATATTGATCTAGAAAAATTGACGCACAAAATGGACTGTAAACGTCCTGGGTAATAACATTTGGCTCACAAGTTGTATTTTCTTCATTTACCAAAATCTGTGGAATTATTATTTTCATATGGGTTTGGACATTTTTCCTTACTAGTTCGCTTTTATATACAATTTGCAAAGAAACAATACATGAAGTACAAAAATTGACTTAATATATAAAAAAACAAATGTTTAAATTATTTGAAACACCTTCACAGTTTTGACATTTTATAAAGTATTTTCAAAATGGTTTAAAAATCAAAATACAAATGAAACTTTCCAATACACAAAAAAATTGTTCATGAGCATCTTCTTTGAAGTACATCAAGTTGCATATTGGAATTGCAAAAAATAATCAAAATTTCTTCCATCTGTTGCCGTAGTAACTAACTCCTCAGTTCCAAACATGCTTCATACAGTGTTCAACCGCCTGAAAAATTAAAATGTTATTAATAAAAACATTTGATTGGCATAACAAAAATTTGTTAATACTCACTGGGATGAAAGTTCAGCATTTTGTTAAAGTTAACAACATTGTTAACCTTGTTGTTGTTAATTTTATAATATGTTATGCTCTGGAAGTTTTACAGATATGTTTATGATCCCCGGTCAATCTAACAAGGCTTGAGATATTTGTTTTAGCTTAACTTGTTTTATTCAAATTTATGAACACGTCATAAAAAGTTTTGCCTTTACTGGGACTATACACTAGATTGGCACCAAATGAAGTTTTTTTCAATAACGAATCTCAGGACAATTATTTAATCAAATTTTTTACTCATAATTGTTAAAAAAATTACCAAAATGTAAAAACTTCAGTTATTTTAAATGCATTGTAAACATTGATACCAAGTTGATGCCAGTTTTCGACAATTTTCTTTTTTTCCGCAATTTCAGCATACCGTGTATAGCCCCTTTAAATGTTAACAACAATGTTGTTAATCACATTGTTAACTTTAATAAAGTTCTAAACAATGTGGCCAATGTGTACATGCATTACAACGGACATCTACATTTACAGAATTAAAAAACACAATGGGCCAAATGTTCAAAACTTTGTTAAAGTTAACAATGTGATTAACGACATCATCGTTAACTTTTAAGCCAAAAATATTCAACAATGTGCTAATATATTCAAGTAAAACAAGAACAGCTGAAACAACAATGTTAACTTAAACAAAGTTCTGAATGATTGGCTCAGTATTTATTTTAATTTATTAAAGAAGCTTACGTGAATATGCGCTCTTAGTTGGCCATAAATCGGTCAGTCTCAGTATTATTGAAAGTAATAAAGTATCGTAATTGGGAATAATAATAAATAACTAAGAGGCAAGCTCTATTGACCATGTGCCACTTCAAACTGAATCAGGGGCCAATTTCAATAAAGATCTTACCTGAATTATTCGTAAAATTAAAATTTTCTTAGTGCCAAATTATTTTGCTTATATTTTTGAAAATTGAACGAAATCCAATATATCAAATGAACGCAAAGCTGCGGAAATAAAACAAAAATCCACTCGTTGCCTTTATGATATGGATTATGGAAGTTTAAAAGTTCAAATGTTATCTATTTTATGTGATATAAGACTGCTGACAAAATATCAGATCACAGTTTTTCAAATTTACGTTTGAAAATTGATGTTTTATAGCAAAAAGTGTTACTTACGCTTTAAAAAACCCGATTGAGATCTGTTCTACTATGAGTTATCTGACTGAATTGAAGGCACTGATGACAAAATCAGCTGATTCTGAGACAAATATTAAAATAAAAGTCAAAACTGTCAATCTGTGAGAGTGCAGCTTTAATTTACAAATGCGAAAAATGCTATCTACTGACCCCACACTTATGAGCATTCTCCTTTGATGCACACCAGTAGGATGGGCCCCAAGTGCAATTCTTCGCCCCTAAAAGGGGCTTGCTGGGGTGGAAGAACAGGGTGTGAGAGGCCTTGGATAAAGTCTCGGTCTGGACCTTCGGGCACAGAGTTATTCCCTGTGTGGGAGAAAATATTTGGAAATAAATTATTATGTATAGTAACTATTTTTACTTCTAATTTTCATCATGTTGTTCGATAGACCCAAGTTCACATTTTAACACAGGCATGCTAAAGATTCACTAGACTCAATTTACTGGAGTTTTTTTTTAAAAAGAATAAAGAATGTAAAATATTTAAATCCAATTTGAAGAAGTGCCAATTATTATGGGAAAAACGAAAGAAATGCTATTTAAAATAGTATGTGTAAACTGATGAGACCAGACTACATACCTGGCAGACCTGAGTTTCGTTCAAGTTTTCTTCCAACAATCGCAGAATGGCTGGCACATACTGGCTCACGATATCATGACACTTGAAAATGGATGGATACAATTCATTATTAGTGCATGCACATATCTTACAATGTGTCATTAATATATGTTCACTGACACTGAATATATGTACCCATTATTTCATTGCACTTAATATGCACAGATACCCATTATTTCATTGCACTTAATATGCACAGATACCCATTATTTCATTGCATTTAATATGCACAGATACCCATTATTTCATTGCACTTAATATGCACAGATACCCATTATTTCATTGCACTTAATATGCACAGATACCCATTATTTCATTGCACTTAATATGCACAGATACCCATTATTTCATTGCACTTAATATGCACAGATACCCATTATTTCATTGCACTTAATATGCACAGATACCCATTATTTCATTGCACTTAATATGCACAGATACCCATTATTTCATTGCATTAAATATGCACAGATACCCATTATTTCATTTTCATTGTACTAAATATGCACAGATACCCATTATTTCATTGCACTTAATATGCACAGATACCCATTATTTCATTGCATTAAATATGCACAGATACCCATTATATCATTTTCATTGCACTAAATATGCACAGATATCTATTATTTCATTTTCATTGCACTTAATATGCACAGATACCCATTATTTCATTTTCATTGCACTAAATATGCATAATTACCTATTATTTTATTTTCATGACACTGTATATACATTGTTTGGCCAATATAAATTAATTGCTAAATTTTCATCCATCTTTTTTTTTAAATGGAGGAAGGGGATGACTTTTTATTTTTCTTAGATGACTGTTGCACTGTTGAATATGTGTTCAAGCTCTTTATTATTGCATAAGGGACCATAAACAAGTGTTCCTAGATGAATCACAAACACAGTCATAACAATTTTCCATTTTAACATGTGAATTTTATACTATACGTATGAATAAACACCGGTACCTGACAGTACTGGACCATTACACAAATACAGTTCCTAGTCCAACATTTTTATTTAACTTTAAGTCAATAAAATTTAAGGGGCGACAGAAAAAAACGGGGGAGGGCGGGGATGAAAACTTAGCAATGGATTTATATTCACCCTATCCATTAATTTATTTTATGTCACTAAATATACAGTTACCCGTTATTTCATTTTTATGTTATTAAATAGGCACAAATATCCATTATTTTTTCATGATACTTAATATGCACAATTATAGTTCAGTTCATTTATTAGCACTGCATAAACACATTTTAAAATTATTTCAGATTAAATCACTCGATATGCATATCAAATGCAATAATATCATTATATGGTATAGACTGACATCTAAAGTCTAGCCTATTTCTTAGTTAGGTGAGACCAGGACTGGTATTTAGTATTGATCTTAATATGATCTTAGAACGATGTAGCTAACCGGATTACTTGTTATAAATAACTGACCAATAGTGGAAATGAAGTCAAAGATTTACATAAGTTGTATACAGATTATACCACCTAAGGGCTATTCCAGTAAAACATATAACCCCCGGGGGAAAGGCAATTATTTAAATAGTGTATGGGTGGGTGTCTTTTTTGCTAATTTGGACCCCAAAAGGGTAAATTTGCTTCTGTAGGGGGGGGGGGGGGCATAATTTATAAGTGCCTTCCCCCCAGGGGGTATATGTTTAAATGGAATAGCCCTAAGGATGAATAAGAAGGACGGGACTTAATTGAGTACAAGCAAATTCTCAGATGATACATATATCTAAAGGTATAAAAAAGGGAAAACTAAAAGGTTATTTTACATAATTATCAATGTTAAACATTTACTAGCATTCCATGAATGAGATTATACCTGAGCTGTGACGGTGTCAGGCAGGATATTGCACAATTGTTTTAGGTATTTCTCAACCTCGGCGTCTGTGTGGTTTTCCTTAATATACTGCTTTATTTCCCCAACCACAAGTTTGCATACTTCACACAGGTCTTCGTTTTTTACTGCAAGCAGAAATGATTTTTTATGTGCAATTCATATAATTCAAACAACATGTAACGTCTTGTAAGCTTAAATTTCACATAAGCTGATATTAGTGATCGCTTAGTTTAAACATTATATATGTTACAATGATTGTGAAGAAAGTTATAATAACTTATACTTAGTCACTCTTGTTGGCACTATTTTGCGCAAAAGTGGTCTTGTGATGTTAGGGAACCCGGAGTACCCGGATAAACCCAAACTCACATTCGCCCAGACAAGGATTTGAACCTGAGTCACCCTGGTGAGAAGTGAGTGCACTAACCACTGTGCTAATCAGACAACCTACACATACCGGTAGCTTAAAGAATAACGCTCAAATCGGTTTCCTGGGAAGAACCAGTACTGGCATCAATTTTGAGAGGCCATGACAGTATCCCTAGTGGGGTTTGAACCAAAGACCTC
This sequence comes from Mya arenaria, assembly GCF_026914265.1. Classification (NCBI taxonomy): domain Eukaryota; kingdom Metazoa; phylum Mollusca; class Bivalvia; order Myida; family Myidae; genus Mya; species Mya arenaria. Next base: position 32,763,994 of record NC_069123.1, on the reverse strand, counting down.
TTGAGTCAGGGCAAGAGCCCGGTTTCAATAAAGATGGTAAGGCTTTATGTCGTAAATTTCCAGGCATAACCTGGTAAGGACATTTATAACATAGATTTGTACTGTTCAATCCCAGCTATGTTTTATTTCTACCAATGTTGTTTCTTTATAAAAGATAATTACTCTATAAAAGTAAAAAAAGCATGATATTATTTACATGCAAAAATGTCCTATGAAATTCATTAATATTTTTATATATTACAATAACACTTGCTTAAAAGTACAGTTAACCTTTTGGTGTGTCTTTGATAATCTGCACTTTAGCAGCGAAATTTCCAATCAGATCCCCAGAACATAGAGTAAGTTTCGTGCAAATTTCTTTCGGATCCAGTTCTTGCACTAGGAACTGTATGACCAGCTTGCCGTACTGTTTCACAAAGTCTGTGCATTCAGCGGACAGGGTGTCTGGCATAAGGCTACAAACCTTGTCCAGGGCCTCTTCAATGGCAACCTGTGTAATACAGAGAAGTTTACAATTACGTTCTTAGTTTTGCTGACTGCAAATTAACAAGTGACAGGTATGAAAATAAATGACCCTACATTACGAGTGTGTAAAAATCGGTATCTATGAAGCTATCGATAATGCATGAATATCCGTATCTATGAACCTATCGATAATGCTTGAATATCCGTATCTATGAACCTATCATTAATGCGTGAATATCCTTATCAATGAACCTTTCGATAATGCGTGAATATCCGTATCTATGAACCTATAGATAATGTGTGAATATCCTGATCTATGAACCTTTCGATAATGCATGAATATCTGTGTCTATGAACCTACAGATAATGCGTGAATATCTGTATCTATGAAGCTATGGATCGAGAAGAAAATGTGTTACAATGAAGTAAATGTTAATATAAAGCATAGCTTGTTTATGTAACAAATTTGATAGGCACAGATTTTTTTATGATTAAAAAATATTTCATTTAATTATTATATGAAATATTTTTTCTCTAACATGCAACAATCATATGCATTTTTTCTCATCATTTATTTGAACTTGAAGATACTTAGTATTCAAAATGACTCCATCAAGGGTATGTAGACATTATATCACGACCCGGCAGCCGAGAAATTGATCAAAATCCCTGGGGGTCGGGATGGATCACTTTTACTAATAAAACCTGCTATAAAAAACATGCAGAATAGTCTTTACCCCAGACGGCAGTTAAAGTTTTGCAAACTGACAATAATGGAGGTCTATACCTCAACTTCCAAAAACAGGGGAAATAAAAAATAATATTCTTTTTTCATGGGTATTAAAATCGATCAATATTCATAATTTTTCTCAAGGCATAGAAAAAGGGGTTATAGTTTTGTGCAAGCACATTAATACTGGTAGTTTTATGTGTGGGACAAACTCTGATTACACTAAGCAATATTGAAAATTCAGTTTTTGGATCCATATTCAACAGTTAAAATCATTCAATATTGAACAAAACACATCCAGATATAAAATAAAGCATCAATTCCCTACCACACTTCTGTTCCCTTTCAGCATACCATCTAACTCCCTCATGACAAATTCACACAGCACACAGATCGGCCCTGCAGCCACGACATCTAAAATGAATGCAGATAATTTTAGTTAATACTTATTTCTTTTATCTCTATTGTAAGCAGAATGATATCTTACAGAATCACACTTAAGCGCATTTCCTGGCCCCAATGTAACAAAAATACTCAAGTGAAACTCATTTTATCACATAAAAGCATAGTATGATTCAAAATCTTGTATGTTTTAACTATTCTAAAACCATATTTCCTCATAGAACAGGTTGATAAAAACTCTTGTCAATTTTTTGAAGACAACTTTGTCTACAGTAGAGCAAAAAAGTCACTTTTTAAAAATTACCATACAAAAGCAGAATGTGATTCAAAATCTTGCATTTTTGAAATTGAATTTTCTCATTTTAACTTTTAAAAGTTTAAGCTTAGCTACTCATCCATAACAATAAAGATACCAAACTCCACACAGTGATCACTTCCCTTTGCCATTCACTGCTGTCCACAAATCACATGATGATTATCAGTCATGTGACATCATTCAAAACCTCAAAATGTTCTTTCATTCGAATTTGTTTTATTTTAGTCTTTAAAATTTATGTTATTAAATGGAACCTTAATAAAGTATTGCATAAATATGTGTAAACACTCTTCCCCTTTTTCCAAAAAATCTTTACGTAGCTGAATGAAAATAAAAATAAAATAAAACACCCAGCTATTTTAGTACATAGTGGGCTCATCTAGGGAGATCACTGCACAGGAGATTACAAAGATACATACCTTTTACAACTACCTCTTTGGTCGCACACAGTCCGATACTGGCACAGATTTGTTTAGGATCAATCTCTTGGATAAGAAGCTGAATGATCTGTGCAGCATACTGGTTCACAAAGTTGTTGCATTCCTGAGCAATTGTGTCCGGCAGCAGCGAACAGACTTTAGCCAGAGCAGATTTTATGGCAGCCTGTGAGAAGACAAAATAGACTGTATGTCAAGTCAATTTAAGTAAGAAAATCTTTAACACTTCAGTACATCATCACAACTTCAAGCTCTTACAACATTTTTAAATGAATGTCAAGCATTCTAAGAACACAAAGCATATGTTCACGTTGTCTAGTCACTGACATGGGCAAAGCAATATACCCCTGCTTCTTTGAGGGGGATTAAACAACAAATGCTCCAGACACAAATAAAAAAAAGAGGTCCATGAGGGGGATTAAACAACAAATGCTCCAGACACAAATAAAAAAAAGAGGTCCATGAGGGTCTATGCTCTACTGGCATGACTTGTTGTATTTTTCATCCAGGGCATGTACATATGGGTAATAGGCAACATTACTGATAGTTAACTTGGAACGTTTTCTGTTAGTTCATGGGCACAGCCATTAAAGACGTGATACATCGATGATGCAATGTGAATTTGGCGATTTATATAAATTACCTTGTAAATAAACGGTAACTTCTGCGAATAAACCATAATTAGCAGAAAACACCTAATAACTAAAGATTGCTTTTTTGAACAAGCTCTTGTTGCCCCTGTTGTGTGGGTCGTAGGTGGGAAATAATCTATGATGGAAATAAAACTTTTACTGTTGTACTGAAGACAAACCAACATAGGGATCGTCTACTGGTCTTGACCAACCTGCATACAAAGTATGACGTTCCTGGGTCCAAGTGAAAGGGAGAAATATAATTCTTGAAATGGTGTAACTGATACAAAGGATTCTCAGAGTTTGCTGAAGTTACATGGAACTTGATGATTTCATTATGCATTTGTCAAAATTGCTGACACTGCACTGATTTTTACTGATATTGGCACAATAAACCCAAATATGTTTCTGAATTGTTGAATTATGAGACATTTTACTGTTTGAGTAAAACTGTAGACTATCTTTGACATTTAACAGTGTTAAGCTTGTGCAAGCATTAGCAACCATTGGACAATAAATTGAAGCTCTATTGAATACAGAAATGTTGCCAATTTCAAGGGCCATTATTCAGTCATGCATGGGCAGATGTTGCTGGTTCCGAAAGGAACAGAGCTCCAATGGATATCTAACTACTGCATAAGTTTGATTGAGATAAAATCAAAATAATCATGTATACAAGTTATTATTAACAGACCCATGGACAACATGAACCAGTGCATTAGCTCTTTGGCAAGCTAAAAACCAGAAATAAAGCTATGACAACATGTATACCTCAGACTTATTTCCCTTGAGGAGGTTGTCAATTTCTTTGAGGACAAACTCGCACAGCACACACTCTGGCCCTCCCTTCACAGGACGCTCTGTGGAGAAATATAGCAAAAAGGATATAATAATTTGCTGAACTTTATTCTGAGTGTCTGAGTGGATGGCTGAAATCCAGCTATTTTTGTACAAAGTGGGCATAGATCTTATCTGGCCCCAATGTCATGAAACATCTCGAGTCTCTTATAACATGATCAAGCTTAGCACACTTTTCATGTTCTGGTATTATTTGTGTAATATTTTCATTTTAAAGAGTTCCAAGTCTTTAAAAGGAATATGTCTTTATGATAATCATGAAAACTATCATTCTGTAAAAACAAATTTAAGTACATCTTTCAGCGTAATGAAATAAGGTGCTTAACTTTTTATGCTTTTGATTTTTCCAAATTTTTGAGCCTGCTCATCAAGGGAGATCACTGCACAGTAGATTACAAAGATACACACCTTTTAAAACTACCTCCTTGGTCGCACACAGTCCGATACTGGTACAGATTGTTTTCGGGTCAATCTCGTGGATCAGGAGATCAATGATCTGTGCAGCATATTGGTTAACAAAGGTGTCACATTCCTCAGCAATTGTTTCCGGCAGCAGCGAACAGACTTTAGCCAGAGCAGATTTTATGGCAGCCTGTGAGGAGACAAAATAAATTGTGAGTCAAGTTAATTTAGGTAGGAAATTGTTGAACATTGTAGTACACCATCACAACTAATGCTTATACATGTACAACATTCTTAAATGAATGTCAATGTCAATGTTTCTAAGAACATTATGCATTGTGTATTTATTATTATTAGGATTTGCAAAAGATGTTTATGCAGAGTACAGCAGCTTTCATGATGCAGGATTCAGGATCATTATATGTTACTGTAATTGGTAAGCCTTCTCAATACTTTCCCTAAATAAATAGGGGTCATGTGCTTGTCATGACAACCTCCCTTCCAAGTTTTAAAGACCTTAGGCCCTAGCATCCTCTAATTATCCATTGGAAAAGGAGGAATGACCGACATGAGTAAAGCAATAAACCGCTTCTACAGCAGGGGGTAAATTAACTAAACAAATAAGACAAGACAAGAAGTCAAAGAAAACAAGAAAGAAAGCTTTGACAAGATGACTACCTCGGACATATTTCCCTTGAGGAGGTTGTCAATTTCTTTGAGGACAAACTCACACAGCATACACTCTGGCCCCGCCTTCAAAGGACGTTCTGTGGAGAAATATAGCAGAGAGGAAATAATTTATGCTGAACCTTTTTCTGAATGAATGGGTAAACATGTGAATTTGAAGACATTGTCTTCAAACATGGACCAGCTTATGTAAAGATTTCTTTTGTCAGTATAAATTATCCAGTAACCAAATACTTTCTCTAATTTATATTATTTCAATCTTTCTTAAATATAAAATGCAAAATAAAATTTGATTATCGATTATGATATTTGGCCAAATGGAGATTAAGCAATCATCTGTAGCTTAATGCCTACCCTGTGGATCCTTCACCAGTTTCACATGAACAGGTTTGGGCAGCTGTTTCATGCTTGCCACACTAGCTTGGGCGCAGAGCCGGAGACTTTTACAGATGGCGTCTGGGCTCTCACTGAGCAGGATGTAGTCAATGATAAGCTGGGTGTACTGATCTACAAGCTTGGAGCACTCCCCACTGATGGCAGACGGCATTCGGGAACAGACTTCCTTCAGCACTTCTTTGATGTGCTCCTGGGGATGGAAAAAGATGATAGATATTACAAAACAAGAGGACCGCGGAATGAACACCAATGCTCGTCTGTTGTTTTCTGTGGAAAAGGGGCATAACTCAACAAGATTTAAAGCAAAAGCCTTGATTTTGTGAGAATATTATTTCTGTCATAATGTATACCAAGATTTATTTGAATATTTTGAACAGTGTGATTTATGGCCAATGTTGCCAATACTGATCTGTTGTTTCTCTAAGTCTAAGGGGCATAACTCAACAGTTTCTAAAGCCAAAGTTATAGGCCTTGCTTCATATGTGCATATTGTTACTGGCAACATGCGTACCAAGTTTTATTTGATGTCTTGAACAGTATTTTGAGTTATGGCTAACGTTAAAGTTTGGACGACAATGAAGACACCAAGGATAACCAAATACCTTGATTTATTTTCTTTAAAAACCAACAACAGGGGAGCTAAAATATTTGCAGGAAAAAAACGACCCTTTATCAGTGCAAAACTATTGCAATAGTGTAACTTAAATACTTCAGATCTAACCAAGGCGTATCTTTTTTCTCAGTGAAGGGGAAAACTCAACAGTATTCTAGCCAGAGAAAATAGAACTTGCTGAACATTGGCATACTTTAAATGTGAACATGTGTACAAAGTTTCATAATAATATCTTAAGTTTGCTCCACTAAATAAAACCAAAACCATGACAATTTCAATTTCTTATCTTTGAAAAAAGATATATATGAGCTTTTTCATGATGCACAGAAATTTAAAATGACCCGAAATTGACGCAGATTTTTAGTAAGCGTAAACCTTGACCCAGGGGAATTTCACTACAATATCTATGAATGAAGAGATTTTCCAGAAAACAGTTTTTTTACCTTTTTTAAACTAATTTTACGAGTACATTTTTAAGATTTTTTTTTTTATAATGGAGAAAAGAAGCAAAATTTTACCTCAGTCTTGTTTTCTTGGAGCTGACTATTCAAGTATTTCATCACTTCCTGGCATGCCTCGCACTCAATAGCATTGGCTGTCGGAAATATAAAAATCATGACTACATACTCTTGGTCCCAATTTCTCGTGAAAAATTCAAGCATAACAAACTCCAGGCCCAAATATCACGAATATACTTAAGTCAAATCTCAATCTCAACTCATTTTTCCACATTACAGTATATTATTAAAAATTACTAATATTTTACTTATTTTAAAACAAGAGCTGTCACAGAGACAGCGCGCTCGACTATTCCGCCACTTTTCAGTGTAAGGATTGAAAAGTTTTGGCGAAACATGCATGGATCACTGTTAGATTGGATTTCAATGCAATACATGATGTGCTGAGATATTAACCTTAATGTGGTTACATGGAAAATTTTAACCAGAATTTTTAAGTCTGATAAATAAAGGGCCATTATTTGCAAAATACAGTTATCTAACTTGGTTATTCAATTACGTTGGGTGGTTGAATACCATTGTATAAAGTCTCAATGCAATACATCAAGTAGTTGCTGAGATATTATCCTATGTGTGCTAACATGCAAGACCTTAACCAGAATTTCTAAGTCGCAAAATAAAGGGGCAAAATTTATATAATATGAAAGATAGAGTTATCTTATTTGATTAAAGAAGAAGGTTAAATGGTTGGGAGCCCGTGTAAAAAGTCTCAATGCAATACATGATGTATTCGCTGAGGTATTGACTTAAATGTGGTTACATGCAAAACTTTAACCAAAATTTCTATGTCGAATAAAAAAGGGGCCATTATTTGAATTTAATGCAAACTAGAGTTATCTAATTTGGTTAATTAAGTAGGTTGGATGGTTGAGTACCATTGTATAAAGTCTCAATGCAATACATCAAGTAGTTGCTGAGATATTAACCTATGTGTGCTTACATGCAAAACCTTAACCAGAATTTCTAAGTCGAATAATAAAGGGCAATTATTTGCATTAAATGCAAAGAAGAGTTATCTAACTTGGTTAATTAAGTAGGTTGGATGGTTGAGTACCATTGTATCGAGTCTCAATGCAATACCTCAAGTAGTTGCTGAGATATTAACCTATGTGTGCTTGCACGCAAAACCTTAACCAGAATTTCCAAGTCAACTAATAAAGGGCAATTATTTGCATTAAATGCAAAGAAGAGTTATCTGACTTGGTTAATTAAGTAGGTTGGATGGTTGAGTACCATTGTATCAAGTCTCAATGCAATACCTAAAGTAGTTGGTGAGATATTAACCTATGTGTGCTTGCACGCAAAACCTTAACCATGGTGTGACGCCAACGCCGATGCTTTGGTGAGTAGTATAGCTCTCCATATTCTTCGAATAGTCGAGCTAAAAACACATTCTCACATGCATTATGTTGATTAACATGATTGCTCAATATTTTATTTTTTTCTACGGCACAAAATGTACTTGAGTAAAACTCAGAATAATAAATTGGACTCAAGTACAATTTTTACTCTCAATTTTTGTTTTCTATAAACTATTGACAATTTCTTTTATCAACATAATGAATGAGAGAATGGGATTTCAGAAAAGAGTAGAACATTTACAATTTTGAATCATATGATGCTGTAATTTGATAAAAAGAGTTGAGACTGAGATTGAGATTTGACTTGAGAATTTTGGTGATATTGGGGCCTGGTCAACAATTTCTTATACTGACCAACATTCCTATGATGTTTCATGTATGTAGGTGCAATACTTTTGGAGAGACATAGGACACAATATTTAATGTCACCTGATGTGACGAAATGAAACATTTCATACACAATTAACATATAGTCCCAGATATGACTTAAATTATTCATGATTGTGAAAATTTGAAAAAGATAGATTCAATTTTTGTACATTCAAGAAGACAGGATCCAATTAGTGTACATTCAAGAAGACAGGATCCAATTCTTGTACATTCAAGAAGACAGGATCCAATTAGTGTACATTCAATAAGACAGGATCCAATAAGTGTACATTCAAGAAGACAGGATCCAATTCTTGTACATTCAAGAAGACAGGATCCAATTAGTGTACATTCAAGAAGACAGGATCCAATTCTTGTACATTCAAGAAGACAGGATCCAATAAGTGTACATTCAAGAAGACAGGATCCAATTAGTGTACATTCAAGAAGACAGGATCCAATTAGTGTACATTCAAGAAGACAGGATCCAATTAGTGTACATTCAAGAAGACAGGATCCAATTCTTGTACATTCAAGAAGACAGGATCCAATTTTTGAACATTCAAGAAGACAGGACCTAATTCTTAAACATTCATGAAGACAGGATCCAATTCTTGTACATTCAAGAAGACAGGACCTAATTAGTGTACATTCAAGAAGGCAGGATCCAATTAGTGTACATTCAAGAAGAAAGGATCCAATTCTTGTACATTCAAGAAGACAGGATCCAATATTTTGAACATTCAAGAAGACAGGATCCAATTCTTAAACATTCATGAAGACAGGATCCAATTCTTGTACATTCAAGAAGACAGGATCCAATTGTTGTACATTCATGAAGACAGGACCTAATTCTTAAACATTCAAGAAGACAGGATCCAATTCTTGTACATTCAAGAAGACAGAGATCCAATTCTTGTATATTCAAGAAGACAGGATCCAATTATTGTTCATGTGTATTGTGAACATTGAATTTTTTAAACACACTACCTTGTACATTATTCTCAGTTTCTTTTCCAACTGATGGCAACATGAGAGGTAGAGTGTCCATAGGTTTCATCAAGGGGGAGATAACTACATCGGTCCCAAGGCTTGACGATGTAAGGGCAGGACAAAGGCCAATTTCCTGACAAATCGTGTTGATGTCGATGTCCTTAACCAGCATATCAATAACCTGAATATTTCATAATTATAGGTTTTTTTTTAATTGACTTATTTTACAATGATTGTTAAAGTTGTTATTATAACACTATGGGCCAACTGTTGAGAACTTTGTTAAAGTTAACAACTTTTTTTACTTCATCGTTGTTAACTTTCAAACCTTTACTGCTCTGGAAGTTTAATGGACACACTTGTGATCTGCAGTACTTTAAACAAGTTATGTGCCAATTCTTTCAGCTGTACTTGTTTTATTAAAATATATGAGCCCATCGTCAAATATTTCATGTTTAAATGTTAACAAAGATGTCGTTATTCACCTTGTTAACTCTAATAAAGTTCTGAACAATCGGCCCAACATTAATCATTCTAATTGGCATGATGACACACAAGAGTGTCGTCTAATGCTGTGGGTAATACCGGAGTACATGGAGAATACCCACTTCTTCAGCTTGGTAATTACAAAACGAACTCAATTACGCCCAAGCCAGGTATCGAATCTAGGACACCATGGCGAGAAACAATTTTGCTAGCCAGGTAACCATAGGTTTATTGAAGGAACCATTTTTGTCAGCACTTTTTGCTAGTACTTAGAAGCTTTAAAGCTGCACTTTCGCAGATTTACCGTTTTGACAAAAAAAAATATCTTGAAATGAGCCAATTTCTGCGTATATATCGGCAGACCAGTGATATAAGACTGCTGACAAAAGATCAAATCGCAGATTTTCATATTTTCATTCCAAAATTAATGTTTAATGGCTAAAAGCATTAGTAACGGTTTAAGAAAAATGCACGAAACATCAATTTTTGAACTTAAATATGAAAATCTTTGATCTGATTTTTTGTCAGCAGTCTTATATCACTAGTTCCCATGCATTTTCACATAAATTGGCTCGTTCCAAGACAAAAAAAAATGAAAAAAGTTGTGAAAACGTTCAATTTGTGAGAGTGCATAAAAGGGCTTATTCAACTCTTTACTTATTTTTGTATTTCTTGATATAAACAAATGAATTCACCACAGCGGATAAAGCCCCCTTAACACAAACAAGAGGCCCAAAAGGGCCTATGCTCTACTGGCTGGGTTTGTGTGGTCAACATCACTCTTTTCGAAAAGAACCAACCTCTTATGGATATCGGAATACTGTACAAGTTTCATCGAGATACACTAAAAACTGAAGACAGTATTATGTTTGCAAGCATTTTTTACACAATAGCATTTTTTTATACTATCAAGCCCATTATCTAATCTTTTCAAGGCCCATAATCTAGGAATGCATGGGCAGATCTAGCTGGTTTTCGAAAGGAACCAAGCTCTTATGGATATCCAAATACTGTACAAGTTTCATCGAGATACAATCAAAACTGAAGACTGTTTCGTGTTTACAAGCAATTGTTTACACAATAGCATTTTTTATACTACCAAGGCCCATAATCTAGGCATGCATGGGCGGATCTGGATGGTTTTTTAAAGGAACCAAGCTCTAATGGATATCTAGATACTGTAAAAGTTTCATCGAGATACAATCAAAACTGAAGACTGTATTGTGTTAACAAGCAATTGTTTACACAATAGCATTTTTTATACTACCAAGGCCCATAATCTAGGCATGCATGGGCGGATCTGGCTGGTTTTTGAAAGGAACCAAGCTCTAATGGATATCTAGATACTGTACAAGTTTCATCGAGATACAATCAAAACTGAAGGCTGTATCATGTTAACAAGCAATTGTTTACACAATAGCATTTTTTATACTACCAAGGCCCATAATTTAGGCATGCATGTGCGGATCTGGCTGGTTTTTTGGAAAGGAACCAAGCTCTAATGGATATGTAGATACTGTACAAGTTTCATCGAGATACAATTAAAACTGAAGGCTGTATCGTGTTAACAAGGAATTGTTTACAGACGCACGGACGCACATACTACGTACACATTACCATCGCATAAGCTCTTCCGGCCTTTGGCCAGTAGAGCTAAACAAGAGGGCCAAATGGCCCTGAATCGCTCACCTGTCATATATTGCACATTGGTTTGATAAGAAATCTGGATGGTTCAAAGTAGTTAAGGTTTTTTAGAAGTCTGGGTCATTTTTTACCCCAATGCCAAAGTTTGGACAATAAAGGTAGAGGTCCACTTAATGATGTATTATGCCAAATAGCTCTAGTCCTTGTGAATTCGGAGATAATTTTTTTTAATGCTTCTATTATATACAAATATTGAAAACCTAAGCCTATGAACATGGGGCATGGCCAATTTTGACCCCAGGGCTAAAGTTTGAACAATCTTAATAGTGGTCCAATAAACGATGCTTCATACCAAATATCTAAGGCCTTCGCCTTTTGGTTTCGGAGAAGAAGATTTTTTAAGTTTTCATCATATACATATATAAGGAAACCCATGACCGCCCGAGTGGGGCCATTATTTGACCCCAGGGCCAAAGATTGAACAATATTGGTACAAGTCAACTAGACGATATATCATGCCAAATATCTAAGCTCCATACATGCCATATTTTCTGGAGACCATTCAGGGGGATTTGTTCAAAAGGCTAAAATTGTGACCTCTATTGTGTTCACAAGGTTTTTCTACTAATTGACCTATTGACCTAGTTATTGACGGTAAATGACCCAATATCGAACTTGACCTAGATTTTATAGAGATGATCATTCTGACCAAGTTACATTTAGATTAGGCTTAAGTTGTGACCTCTATTGTGTTCACAAGGTTTTTATACTAATTGACCTAGTGACCTAGTTATTGACCGCGAATGACCCAATATCGAACTTGACCTATATTTTTCTAGAGATGATCATTCTGACCAAGTTGAATTGAGTTAAGCCTAAAATTGTGACCTCTATTGTGTTCACAAGGTTTTTATACTAATTGACCTAGTGACCTAGTTATTGACTGCGTATGACCTAATATCGAACTTGACCCAGATTTTATAGAGATGATCATTCTGACCAAGTTGCATTAAGATTAGCCTAAAATTGTGACCTCTATTGTGTTCACAAGGTTTTTGTACTAATTGACCTAGTGACCTAGTTATTGACCGCAGATGACCCAATATCGAACTTGACCTAGATTTTATAGAGATGATCATTCTGACCAAGTTGCATTGAGATTAGGCTAAAATTGTGACCTCTATTGTGTTCACAAGGTTTTTGTACTAATTGACCTAGTGAACTAGTTATTGACCGTGAATGACCCAATATCAAACTTGACCTACATTTTATAGCGATGATCATTCTGACCAAGTTGCATTGAGATTAGGCTAAAATTGTGACCTCTATTGTGTTCACAAGGTTTTTCTACTAATTGACCTAGTGACCTAGTTATTGACCGCGGATGACCCAATATCGAACTTGACCTAAATTTTATAGAGATGATCATTCTGACCAAGTTGCATTGAGATTAGGCTAAAATTGTGACCTCTAATGTGTTCACAAGGTATTTCTACTAATTGACCTACTGACCTAGTTTTTGACCCCAGATGACCCAATATCGAACTTGACCTAGATTTCATAGAGATGATCAGTCTGACCAAGTTTCATAAAGATTAGGTCAAAATTGTGACCTCTGTTGTGTTCACAAGGTTTTTCTAATAATTGACCTAGTGACCTAGTTATTGACTGCGGATGACCCAATATCGAACTTGACCTAGATTTTATAGAGATGATTATTCTGACCAACTTGCATTGAGATTAGGCTAAAATTGTGACCTCTATTGTGTTCACAAGGTTTTTGTACTAATTGACCTAGTGACCTAGTTGTTGACCGCGGATGACCCAATATCGAACTTGACCTACATTTTATAGAGATGATCATTCTGACCAAGTTGCATTGAGATTAGGCTAAAATTGTGACCTCTATTGTGTTCACAAGGTTTTTCTACTAATTGACCTAGTGACCTAGTTTTTGACCTGGGTTGACCCAATATGGAACTTGACCTAGCTTATGTTAAGATGATCATTCTGACCAAGTTTCATTAAGATAAGGCTAAAATTGTGACCTCTATTTTGTTCACAAGGTTTTTCTAATAATTGACCTAGTGACCTAGTTATTGACTGCGTATGACCCAATATCGAACTTGACCCAGATTTTATAGAGATGATCATTCTGACCAAGTTGCATTAAGATTAGCCTAAAATTGTGACCTCAATTGTGTTCACAAGGTTTTTGTACTAATTGACCTAGTGACCTAGTTATTGACCGCGGATGACCCAATATCGAACTTGACCTAGATTTTATAGAGATGATCATTCTGATTAAGTTGCATTGAGATTAGGCTAAAATTGTGACCTCTATTGTGTTCACAAGGTTTTTGTACTAATTGACCTAGTGACCTAGTTATTGACCGTGAATGACCCAATATCAAACTTGACCTACATTTTACAGCGATGATCATTCTGACCAATTTGCATTGAGATTAGGCTAAAATTGTGACCTCTATTGTGTTCACAAGGTTTTTCTACTAATTGACCTAGTGACCTAGTTATTGACCGCGGATGACCCAATATCGAACTTGACCTAGATTTTATAGAGATGATCATTCTGACCAAGTTGCATTGAGATTAGGCTAAAATTGTGACCTCTAATGTGTTCACAAGGTATTTCTACTAATTGACCTACTGACCTAGTTTTTGACCCCAGATGACCCAATATCGAACTTGACCTAGATTTCATAGAGATGATCAGTCTGACCAAGTTTCATAAAGATTAGGTCAAAATTGTGACCTCTGTTGTGTTCACAAGGTTTTTCTAATAATTGACCTAGTGAACTAGTTATTGACTGCGTATGACCTAATATCGAACTTGACCCAGATTTTATAGAGATGATCATTCTGACCAAGTTGCATTAAGATTAGCCTAAAATTGTGACCTCTATTGTGTTCACAAGGTTTTTGTACTAATTGACCTAGTGACCTAGTTATTGACCGCAGATGACCCAATATCGAACTTGACCTAGATTTTATAGAGATGATCATTCTGACCAAGTTGCATTGAGATTAGGCTAAAATTGTGACCTCTATTGTGTTCACAAGGTTTTTGTACTAATTGACCTAGTGAACTAGTTATTGACCGTGAATGACCCAATATCAAACTTGACCTACATTTTATAGCGATGATCATTCTGACCAAGTTGCATTGAGATTAGGCTAAAATTGTGACCTCTATTGTGTTCACAAGGTTTTTCTACTAATTGACCTAGTGACCTAGTTATTGACCGCGGATGACCCAATATCGAACTTGACCTAAATTTTATAGAGATGATCATTCTGACCAAGTTGCATTGAGATTAGGCTAAAATTGTGACCTCTAATGTGTTCACAAGGTATTTCTACTAATTGACCTACTGACCTAGTTTTTGACCCCAGATGACCCAATATCGAACTTGACCTAGATTTCATAGAGATGATCAGTCTGACCAAGTTTCATAAAGATTAGGTCAAAATTGTGACCTCTGTTGTGTTCACAAGGTTTTTCTAATAATTGACCTAGTGACCTAGTTATTGACTGCGGATGACCCAATATCTAACTTGACCTAGATTTTATAGAGATTATTATTCTGACCAACTTGCATTGAGATTAGGCTAAAATTGTGACCTCTATTGTGTTCACAAGGTTTTTGTACTAATTGACCTAGTGACCTAGTTGTTGACCGCGGATGACCCAATATCGAACTTGACCTACATTTTATAGAGATGATCATTCTGACCAAGTTGCATTGAGATTAGGCTAAAATTGTGACCTCTATTGTGTTCACAAGGTTTTTCTACTAATTGACCTAGTGACCTAGTTTTTGACCTGGGTTGACCCAATATGGAACTTGACCTAGCTTATGTTAAGATGATCATTCTGACCAAGTTTCATTAAGATAAGGCTAAAATTGTGACCTCTATTTTGTTCACAAGGTTTTTCTAATAATTGACCTAGTGACCTAGTTATTGACTGCGTATGACCCAATATCGAACTTGACCCAGATTTTATAGAGATGATCATTCTGACCAAGTTGCATTAAGATTAGCCTAAAATTGTGACCTCTATTGTGTTCACAAGGTTTTTGTACTAATTGACCTAGTGACCTAGTTATTGACCGCGGATGACCCAATATCGAACTTGACCTAGATTTTATAGAGATGATCATTCTGATTAAGTTGCATTGAGATTAGGCTAAAATTGTGACCTCTATTGTGTTCACAAGGTTTTTGTACTAATTGACCTAGTGACCTAGTTATTGACCGTGAATGACCCAATATCAAACTTGACCTACATTTTACGGCGATGATCATTCTGACCAATTTGCATTGAGATTAGGCTAAAATTGTGACCTCTATTGTGTTCACAAGGTTTTTCTACTAATTGACCTAGTGACCTAGTTATTGACCGCGGATGACCCAATATCGAACTTGACCTAGATTTTATAGAGATGATCATTCTGACCAAGTTGCATTGAGATTAGGCTAAAATTGTGACCTCTAATGTGTTCACAAGGTATTTCTACTAATTGACCTACTGACCTAGTTTTTGACCCCAGATGACCCAATATCGAACTTGACCTAGATTTCATAGAGATGATCAGTCTGACCAAGTTTCATAAAGATTAGGTCAAAATTGTGACCTCTGTTGTGTTCACAAGGTTTTTCTAATAATTGACCTAGTGACCTAGTTATTGACTGCGGATGACCCAATATCTAACTTGACCTAGATTTTATAGAGATTATTATTCTGACCAACTTGCATTGAGATTAGGCTAAAATTGTGACCTCTATTGTGTTCACAAGGTTTTTGTACTAATTGACCTAGTGACCTAGTTGTTGACCGCGGATGACCCAATATCGTACTTGACCTACATTTTATAGAGATGATCATTCTGACCAAGTTGCATTGAGATTAGGCTAAAATTGTGACCTCTATTGTGTTCACAAGGTTTTTCTACTAATTGACCTAGTGACCTAATTATTGACCGCGGATGACCCAATATCGAACTTGACCTAGATTTTATAGAGATGACCATTCTGACCAAGTTGCATTGAGATTAGGCTAAAATTGTGACCTCTATTGTGTTCACAAGGTTTTTCTACTAATTGACCTAGTGACCTAGTTTTTGACCCCAGATGACCCAATATCGAACTTGACCTAGATTTTATAGAGATGATCAGTCTGACCAAGTTTCATAAAGATTAGGTCAAAATTGTGACCTCTATTGTGTTCACAAGCAATTGTGAACGGACGGACGGACGGACGACGGACGAAGAGTGATCACAAAAGCTCACCTTGTCACTACGTGACAGGTGAGCTAATAAAAACCATGGGCAATATCAAATTCTATATTATCTCACTTATTAAAGCTACATTCTCACAGATTGTTAGTAATGACACATTTGAAATTATTAATATGTCTCAGAATTGGCTGATTTAGGCATAAATGCCTTCAATTCAGTCATATAAGATAGTTTACAATAGAACAGATCTCAATTGTTTAGTTAACTGCCGAAAATTTCATTTTTCTTAAAGCGTTGGTAACACTTTCAGCCATAAAACATTAATTTTCAAATACAAATATGATAAACAGCGATCTGATCTTCTGTCCGCAGTCTTATATCAATGGATTCCAGAAATTTATACACAAATTGGCTCATTAAAAGACAAAAAATAACGAAGTTGTCAATACGATCAATCTGTGTGGTGCAGCTTTAAGATAATAACTACAATATATACACAGAAGACAAAAAGAGATTTTTCAGGCTTTGAGAGTTTTGGCTTATTCCAATCACTGTTCATGACGTTAAATATTAGGGATGCAAACGAATGGCAAAGTTGATATTAGAATATTCGGTAATTCTTTCGATCAAATATTTGAATATTCGATAACCAAAATACATCTTTAAGAAGTTGTAGTAAACTATTATTATCATTCGCTTAAGTAAAAGCCAAGGCATTTTAATCCTACTTTGTCGTAGCAAGTATGCCCCAAATGAGCCTCTGAAATTGCCCATTTTTACAAAGAAAAAGGTAATACATTATGAACAATCAAAAATCAAAATCGAATAATTCCGCTGCCTTTATATTGTAAAACAATATGAAATTAGATGGGTTGCTAATCAAATGGCTAATATACCAAACCAACTCGGGAACTAGTAAAATATTAAAACGAAAACATATGTGAATTTGATTATTCTTTTGTACATCAGTAGAGGAAATATATCCTAAAAAGCTACACTATACAGTCACATTTCAAAGCAAGAACAGTGCATCGAAACATGGAAAACAGTTAACAGCACATACATGTAACTACATTATTGTAGCACATGCCATACATAGTATCACGGCGATTTGAGCGATGTTGCACAGCTTAATTTGCAACCAAGACAGCACATTAGTGTGAAGGCCGATTCCTTAAATCCTTAATTGGCAAAGGCATTTAAATTTAGTGAAAAAAACATAAAAAATTGGTGTCACTTGTCCAATAGCCAGTTGTAAAATTACTGGGACATTTTATAGTACCCGACGATATGTCCCTTAATGACATATGACGCGTGTTTCGTGTATTGTCATCACATTCACACCTCTGGCATTAGGGGCCAATTATTGTAAAAACATGACAAACAAACTTTATAAACAATAGCAGCTTGTAGGTCAAGGTTTTTTTTATTATTCTATTTATTCAACATTTTTTTTCGAATAATAGAATACCGATTTTGACATTCGAATACCAAACGTTTGATCAAATATTTGAATATTCATTTGCATCCCTATTAAATATCACTATAGATCATGCTTAAAGTTTCAAAACCAGTATACATACCTTGTCAAGATAATTTTCAACCAAACTCTTGCACTCGGAGGTTAACTCTGTCGGCAACTGTGTACACAGCTTCTCTATTTCAGTCTTAATCTCTTCCTGTACGGAAAGTTATGAACACTATGTAACAACACTTTCATTTGACAGTAAACTAGATATGTTGTTATAGATGTGCCGCTTTTGAAAAACGATGTCTCGTCTTAAACGGGAAGCTGAAGCGAGATTATTTTCAAGTAGGGGCTAAAATAGTTTTAAACGGTAAGTAGTTTTTGAGTAAATGTCAGGACAAAGTTTGCATTAATAAAATTAAACAAGGGGAGATAACTCTGAAGTAAAGTGCTCCAAAGTTATCATTCTTGCAAGGTGCACAACTTCACATCACGCTATCTCTGTAAAATTTACATTATATAAAAATGAACAAAGGGAGATAACTCTGAAATAAAATGCCCCAATGTTATAAATGCAGGGTGTACAACTTCGAATTGCTACCTATCTAAGTACCAATTTCCAATAAATTGTGTCAAGCAGTTTTTGAGGAATCACATGGACAAAGTTTGCATTATAAAAATAAAAAATGAACAAGAAACGCCGCAATGCGACGAAACCAGGTTTTTAATTATTGACAGAAGAACTTCAGCCTGTGTCTGTTTTTCTATTTTTAGTAACAGTGACCTTGAACTTGACCCTAGGGACACAATCCCATGAAAGGTATCCATAAACTCTTTCTATAGACCAAGTTTGGTCAAGATATGTCAACCCTTACTGAAGTTATTCAGTTTCAACCGTTTTTCTATTTTTAGTAACAGTGACCTTGACCTTGAACCTAGGGACCCTTAACGCAATCCCATGAGAGGTATCCATAAACTCTTCCTAAAGACCAAGTTTAGTCAAGATATGTTATCCCTAACTAAAGTTATTCAGTTTCAACCGTTTTTCTATTTTTAGTAACAGTGACCTTGACCCTAGGGACCCCAAACGCAATCCCATGAAAGGTATCCATACACTCTTTCTATAGACCAAGTTTGGTCAAGATATGTCATCCCTAACTAAAGTTATTCAGTTTCAACCATTTTTCTATTTTTAGTAACAGTGACCTTGACCTTGAACCTAGGAACCCTTAACACAATCCCATGAAAGGTATCCATAAACTCTTCCTAAAGATCAAGTTTAGTCAAGATATGTCATTCCTAACTTAAGTTATTCAGTTTCAACCGTTTTTCTATTTTTAGTAACAGTGACCTTGACCTTGACCCTAGGGACCCCAAACGCAATCCCATGAAAGGTATCCATACACTCTTCCTATAGACCAAGTTTGGTCAAGATATGTCAACCCTAACTAAAGTTATTCAGTTTCAACCATTTTTCTATTTTTAGTAACAGTGACCTTGACCTTGACCCTAGGGACCCCAAACGCAATCCCATGAACGGTCTCCATAAACTCTTCCTATAGACCAAGTTTAGTCAAGATATGTCAACCTTTACTGAAGTTATTCAGTTTCAACCGTTTTTCTATTTTTAATAACAGTGACCTTGACCTTGAAACTAGGGACCCTTGACGCAATCCCATGATAGGTCTCCATAAACTCTTCCTAAAGACCAAGTTTAGTCAAGATACGTCATCCCTAACTAAAGTTATTCAGTTTCAACTGTTTTTCTATATATATGGATATGCGAAAATTCTTGGTCTTCATGGATATGCGCGCAGTGATTCAGATTATGTTAATAGTCAAATAGGTCTTTAAATAGTTCTAAGGAGAGTGAAGCATTATTTCTTGAAAGGTGCGTGAAAACTGTTTTATGGTGACACTTGAAGTGAGAAAAGTTAATTAGCGTTCTAAATATTGCCACAAGACAAGGTTTACATGATGCTACATACGACAGTCTTCAACAAGGGAGGTAATTACAATGTGGTGACCATTAAAAAGGAATTCCATACGGGCATTTTATCTTCGCCCGTGGGCAAGATAAGAATTTCTAGCCTGGTTAAATTATTGGATCTACTTATCAGAGGTGGGAGAAATCACTATCTTTCTTAAGTTCAAAATATCAATCAATTCCTTTAAGTAGTTTTTGTGTTAGGCTACAGACAAAATTTTGGTGAAGAAAAAGACGAAGAAGTATAAGAAGAATAATGACAATTTCATTATGTCTCCTTTTTAGTCGAAGGGGAAACATTTTAAGAAAAGTAATAAGAAATACAGTTTGTCTCCCTTTTAGTGGAAGGGACACAATTACTAAACAAGGGCCATAATGTCAATACATTTTTTAACTGCTATTTGTTTCCATTTAAAGACCAGAAAAACATGTTAAGTAAATCATATCATAACAAAGTGGCGTTTATTTCTCTATTCCGATGAAATAATAAAACACTGCCCATAAGCTCATCAATGTAAACAGGTCAACATGAAATATACGTTATGGGGTTAGTAGGTGCCTCGAAAAGGGATATCCGATAAAAGTATCGAAAACTAGTAAAAAAATCAACAAACCTTTGAAGCATTGTTCCCCAGAAGAACTTTGATGTAATACAGGACAGTGCCACACAACTCACACTCCATCGATGGTCCAGCCTTTTCCTTCACTGCAACATATTATTATTAGAAGTTTATATTAAATAGTTTCGATTGATTCAGAAGGCAAATTCAATTAAATAACTCTTCTTGTTTGTGGCCTTGTATTTTGAAAATGCAAGGGGGAATGGTTCCTGTCTTCTTCCTGCTAATTTTAATGAAAATCAAAGTAGAACTGTTCGACGTTAATATTCTGCTTAGTCATTGTCAGTGTACGACAAGTATAGGTTATGTGCATATTGTCACTGGTAACATGAAGATGTAAAAGGTTTCAACACTTTGAGCTATGGAACAGGTTTAAATTGTAGCTGACAACAGCGAAGGGAGTGCTCCAGCTAGGCCTAAATAGCCGGGGGGTACAATCCTTGTACATTCAAGGAGACAGGATCCAATGGTTATACATTCAACAAGACAGGATCAGATTCTTGTACATCCAAGAAGATAGGATCCAATTCTTGTACATTCAAGAAGACAGGATCCAATTCTTGTAAATTCAAGAAGACAGGATCCGATTCTTGTACATTCAAGAAGACAGGATCCGATTCTTGCACAATCAAGAAGACAGGATCCAGTTCTTGTACATTCAAGAAGAC
Organism: Mya arenaria; assembly: GCF_026914265.1. Lineage (NCBI taxonomy): Eukaryota > Metazoa > Mollusca > Bivalvia > Myida > Myidae > Mya > Mya arenaria. The sequence goes on along the minus strand of NC_069123.1, from coordinate 32,742,680 downwards.
AGGATACAATTCTTATTCATGTTTATCGTGAAAGTTGAATTTTTTAAACACACTACCTTGTACGTTATTCTCAGTTTCTTTCCCAACTGATGGCAACATGAGAGGCAGAGTGTCTATGGGTTTCATCAAGGGGGAGATAACTACATCGGTCCCAAGGCTTGACGATGTAAGGGCAGGACAAAGGCCAATTTCCTGACAAATTGTGTTGATGTCGATGTCCTTGACCAGCATATCAATAACCTGAATATTTCATAATTATAGGTTTTGTTTGAATTGACTTATTACACAATAATTGTTAAAGTTGTTATTATTACACTATGGGCCAAGTTAACAACTTTATTTACTTCATCATTATTAACTTTTAAATCTTTACTCCTCTGGTAGTTTAATGGACACACTTGTGATCGGCAGTGTTTTTAACAAGATATATGCCAATTGTTTCAACTTTACTTGCTTTTTCAAATATGTGAGCCCATCGTTAAATATTTCATGTTTAAAAGTTAACAATGATATATTTATCACATTGTTAACTTTAACAAAGTTCTGAAAATCGCCCCAACATTAATCATTCTTATTGGCATGATGGTATGCAAGAGTGTGGTCTTACGCTGTGGGCAAAACAGCCATGCTTTCAGTAAACATGTTTGCAGTGAAAATTTGCTGCTTGGTTCCAAACAAGTGATATAAAACAAAACAGTTCGATAACTAGAGTTGGGAATCAGTTCCAGTTTGACTATCGATAATCGGTTCCACTCAAGTAACCGACTATTGAAAGTCAAATCGTTTTTTGACAATACCGTAATTGTAGTTTTATTCTTGTACAATAACTTGTAATCCTTAACTATGCTTATGTTATGCGTCTGTTTGAAGTTATTTAGTGCCGTTGTTGCTTTCGGCCATATTGTTAATGATAACAACTGAAAACTTCCGAATGAATAAACAAACTCAATGGAGTAAATTTGGGGAAATTAACCGAACGCAAATAATGAGAGGAAAGAAGAACTAGAAGCGCCGCAATGCGACGAAACCAGGTTTTTGTTATGGGCAATCAGAAATTATAGCCAATTAATTTGTTGTATGAGCAAGTTCAATCTGCAGCTTCATATAAGCTATATTCACACTAAGATTCATCACTATCCATCAATTCTAACTAAGTTGTTGGGCAGAAAAACATTTTTCTATTTTTAGGAACAGTGCGACGAAACCAGGTTTTTGTTATGGGCAATCAGAAATTATAGCCAATTAATTTGTTGTATGACTTTATCTTTACTTTTATCAAAAAGAGACGTAACTGAAAATTACTGTTGGCGGAAACCATTTTTCTATTTTTAGTAATAGTGACCTTGACCTTAGCCCCTTCCCACTCAAAAGCAATTCCAAGCAAGCTCTTCACATAAGCTACCTACACACTAAGTTTCATCAATATCTATCAATGCTAACTTATGTTATTGGGCAGAAACCATTTTTCTATCTTTAGTAACAGGCGACCTTGACCTTAGCCCCACCCCCCTCAAAAGCAATCCCAAGCTAGCTCTGTACATAAGCTACCTACACACCAAGTTTCATCAATATCAGTCAATGCTAACTAAAGTTATTGGGCAGAAACCATTTTTCTATTTTAAGTAACAGTGATCTTGACCATTTTTCTATTTTAAATAATAGTGACCTTGACCTTAGCCCCTCCCCACTCAAAAGCAATCCCAAGCTAGCTCTTCACATAAGCAACTTACACACCAAGTTTCATCAACATCGGTCAATGCTAACTAAAGTTATTGGGCAGAAACCATTTTTCTATTTCAAGCAACAGTGACTTTGACCTTCGCCCCTCCCCCCTCAATAGAAATCCCAAGCAAGCTCTTCACATAAGCTACCTACACATCAACTTTCATCAATATCTATCAATCCTAACTAAAGTTATTGGGCAGAAACCATTTTTCTATTTTTAGTAACAGGCGACCTTGACCTTAGCCCCTCCCCCCCTCAAAAGCAATCCCAAGCTAGCTCTTCACATAAGCTACCGGTACCTACACACCAAGTTTCATCAATATCTGTCAATGCTAACTAAAGTTATTGGGCAGAAACCATTTTTCTATTTTAAGTAACAGTGACCTTGACCATTTTTCTATTTTAAGTAATAGTGACCTTGACCTTAGCCCCTCCCCACTCAAAAGCTATCCCAAGCTAGCTCTTCACATAAGCAACTTACACACCAAGTTTCATCAATATCTATCAATGCTAACTAAAGTTATTGGGCAGAAACCATTTTTCTATTTTTAGTAACAGTGACCTTGACCTTACCCCCACCCCCCTCAAAAGCAATCCCAAGCTAGCTCTTCCCATAAGCTACCTACACACCAAGTTTCATCAATATCTATCAATGCTAACTAAAGTTATTGAACAGAAACCAATGTTTGCCGCCCGCCCGCCCGTCCGCCCGCTCGCCCAACGACAACCTCATTCTAATAACCCGGTTTTCGTTGAAAACCTGGTTAAAAACAACTCGCCAGTTGAATCGATGATCGATTATAACCAAATATAATTGATTGTTGCCAATTTCAGGCCCAACCAATCAATTTTTCGATTATAATCGATCATCGGAACATCACTATTGATAACATTAGGTATACGCTTGCCCTAGGGCAAACATTGCTGGAGTACACGCAGAAAACCCACTCCTTTGGCTTGGTGATCACAAACCAAACTCAATTACGCCCAGGCCAGGAATCGAATCTCAGACATCATGAGAAGCAATGTGCTAGCCAGGTGACCATAGGTTTATCGAAGGAACCAATTTTGTAAGTAACTGAGTACTGAGGAGCTTTAAAGGGGCTTATTCAACCTGTCACTTATTTTTGTATTCCTAAATATAAACAAATAAACTCACCAATGCTGACAAAGCCCCTTTAACACAAAAACCCATGGGATAAATCAAATTCTTTATTCTTTCAATTTTTAAAGCTGCACTCTCACTGCTTGTCAGTATTGACACTTTTTAATTATTTGTCTCAGAATCGGCTGATTTAGGCATAAATCGGCATAAATGCCTTTAATTCAGTCATATAAGATAATTCACAATAAAACATCTCAATTGTTTGTTAAAGAGGAAAAATTCATTTTTGGTTAGTAACGCTGTTAGCCATAAAATATAAATTTTCGAATGTAAATATGACAAGCAGACTTTTACACAAACATTACTCATTTAAAGGGAAAAAAAAAAAAAAAAAGTTGTCAAAACTACCTATATGTGAGAGTGCAGCTTTATGATTTTAACCAGAATATAAACACAGAAGACAAAAAGTGATTTTTACAGGCTTAGCAATTAGGGTTTATTCCAATCAATGTCCATGAAGATAAATATCACTATATGATCATGGTTAAGGTTTCAAAACCAGTATACATACCTTGTCGAGATAATTTTCAACCAAACTCTTGCATGTGGAGGTCAACTCTGTCGGCAACTGATCACACAGCTTCTCTATTTCAGTCTTAATCTCTTCCTGCAAAGAAAGATATGAACATTTAATTATGTAACTACACACCTTCATTTGACAGTAAACTAGAAATGTTGTTTTAGAAGTGCCGCCTTCGAAAAATAATGTCTCCCCTTAAACAGGAACTTTGAAGAGAGATAATATTAAAGTACGGTAAGGGGGAAAAATAGTTTTTTACGGTAAGTAGGTTTTGTGAGTAAGTGTCTGGACAATGATTGCATAATAAAAAATAAACAATGGGAGATAATTCTGCAATAAAGTGCTCCAGAGTTATAATTCTTGCAAGGTGCACAACTTCACATCACTCTATCTATATATGTTCCAAGTTTCAATCAATTCCTTTCAGTAGTTAATGAATAAGTGCCCTGAAAAATTTACATTATACAAAAAAATGAACAAAGGGAGATAACTCTGAAATAAAGTGTCCTTATGTTATAAATGCAGGGTTCACAAGTTGTGCATTTTAGATGCTATTTGGAGATAAACTATGTGACATTGACAAATACACTTTTGCTGAGCCAAAAATGATACATTATTTTATGAACATTTTATATAGTTATAGCAATCAATTTGAATGTGAATATAAACTGAGGTGTGTGGTATGGCATAGTTTTTGTATCAGGTGTTATGAAAAGTATCACTTCTCCCTAAAGTCTCCCCACTTCTCCCTAAATTGACTGAAGGGAGAAGTCGCTTCTCCCAAAATTTTCAGCCTAGTGAGAGCCCTGTCAACTTTGAATTGCTACCTATGTAAGTACCAAGTTCCAATAAATTGTGTCACACAGTTTTTGAGGAATCGCATGGACAAAGTTTGCATTATAAAAAATGAACAAGGGGAGATTTCTTTGCAATTAAGTGCCCCAGCATTATAATTCTTGCAAAGTAAAGTGCACAACTTGACATCACTATCTTTATTTTTATAATTATCAATCAATTCCATTATTATAATAAGTAGTTTTTCTGTTATGCTATAGACAAAATTTGGGTGAAGAAAAAGAAGAATAAGTATAAGAATAATAATGACAAATACAGTATGTCTCCCTTTCAGTTGAAGGGGAGACATAATTACTTAACAAGGGACATAATGTCAGTACATTTTTTAACTGCTATTTGTTTCCATTTAAAGACGAGACAAACATGTTAAGTAAATCATATCGTACCAATGTGGCGTCTATTTCCCCATTCCGATGAAATGATAAAACACTGCCCATAAGCTGATCAATGTAAACAGGTCGTCAACATGAAATTTACGTTATGGGGTTAGTAGGTGACCCGAAAAGGGATATCCTATAAAAGTATCGAAAACTAGTAAAAAAATCAACAAACCTTTGAAGCATTGTTCCCAAGAAGAATTTTGATGTAATACAGGACAGTGCCACACAACTCACACTCCATCGATGGTCCGGCCTTTTCCTTCACTGCAACATATTAAGATCAGAAGTTTATGTTAAATAGTTTCGATTGATTCAGAAGACAATTCAATTAAATAACTCTTCTTGTTTGTGCTCTTGTATTTTGATAATGCACGGGGGACTGGTGCCTCTCTACTTTCTATTTAAAATGAAAAGTAGAACTGCTGGATGTAAATATAGTGCACAGTCATTGTCAGTGTATGATTGGTATAGGTTATGTGCATATTGACACTGGTAACATGAATATATAAAAGGTTTCAACACTTTGAGCTATGGAAAAGGTTGAAATTGTAGCTGACAACAGCGAAGGCAGTGCTCCAGCTAGGCCTAAATAACAGGCGGGAGTGCCCTGCTACCCTTTTCTGGCACCCTGCTGCTTTTTACTATGCCCCGCTGTGCCCTTTTGTTTGTCAGAGCTGCATTTGATGGTTATAAACTTAATTTGATATATATTGGACATATTGTCAAGTGAACATTTTTAGAATTAAGAATAAAAATAAAAAATATGCATAATTTTGACACCCAACTAAAGATAACAGCTAAGATATTTATAACAAACTATTAGTATTGAAAGAAGTTACAACACAAACACAATATGAATAAGACATTGACCCTTGAAGTGCCCCATTAAGACTCACTAAATGGTCAATAGAGGTGCCTTTCTGACCTAGCACCCCACCCTTTTCAAATCCCCACTCGAGCACTGCGAAATTGACAACAATTACAATGCTAAGACTATTCCATGACTGTGATTCTTCTTTTTTCTTTCCAAACACAGACACAACAAAACAATGGTGACACTAACAACAACGATGCCAAGGCTACGACAGTGACTCTTCTTTTTGGCTTCCAAATACTGAATTTTTACCAGAATCCTCCGGAATAGGAATGGTCATCATCGGAGCTCCACTCTTGCACATCTGGGCGAGTGCACACGCAGCACGAGGATCCATTTTACTTTTCAATGCGCTGATAATCAGGGGAGCGTACTCTTTCATGTACTTCTCACATTGGGTCGTGTACTCGGCAGGGACATAAGCACAAATTTTCTCGAGCTCGGCCAATATCTCCTCCTGGAATGGAATTTATATGGAATCTGGTTAAAATTATAAGTCACTTATTCCACTTATACCTCCTAGTTATAATTCATATAATTTTTTTTAAATTGATTGTGAAGACACTCCAATCAGTTATCGAGATAGAAACCAGCATGTACATCCTTTTTGAGAGGCCATGAGAACGTGCTCCTTTGTAGTGAGGATTGACCTCGCAACCTCCTGGATGAGAGGCTGCAAATACAGTCAGAACTTATCATTAAGTAATTCCTTGGGCAGATATTCATAAATATTTGTCAATTATCTTACAATGTATATGTAAGCTATCACAGGAGTGAGAAATACCCCCAACACGCCCCCTGCACACAGCAAATAATTGAGATAGAAAAATCAACATAAGGGGAATTGTTTTATATAGAAACAGAAGGTATTAATTTGGGACTGGGAAAAAGTTATAAGACCTGTGTCATATGCATATAAGCACCATTCCATAATGATAAACCTGTAAGTCTGACCTTGACCTTTGACATAGGAAGAGCAGTTGCTATATATTGCTACATTTGCTAAATGTTTAATGGTCAAAACAAAAATTAGCACTTTTTTTAGGAGCATAGACCTCTAAAATTTGGCAATTATAGCGATATAGAGCCATTCATGAATATGTCTATAGGTTTATTGAATAAAAGGTTTAAAACAATATGAACATTATATGGATTGCCAAAACAAGGCTATGTTCCCCATGTCAAAGGGCCTTTCCATCATTCCTAAAAAGTAAAAAAAAAAACATTGATGGTTTATAACGCTATCTCTGTCTATTCTTCTTGTTAAGTAACTGAGTTTAGTTTTAAGTTCAATTTTTTTGGCCCAATGATATCAACATTATACTCTTGGACTCATACCGATAATTGCTATCTTTTAAATTTGTCACTTTTAATATTTGAAAATTGGACAGGTTTGAAGCTCAGTTGGGTCGTTTCCTTAAATGAGGTGAAGTATTTGTTTTAACAATTCTGGAAAGAAATACATGTAATGAACAACTGGTGTAAATATGGTCTTCAAAACCTTCCTCGTATGTAAATTAAAGGAATGAATTGCGTGATTGTTGTCATTATTGGGGATATGAACGCAGTTGGGCTTGATAATAACACACTTTAACCAGCCAAAATGCATACATATCCTGATAATGACTTCAATCACGCAATTCATTCCTTAAATATAATACATAATTATGAAGGTTTTGAAGACCGTTTTAAACCTTTGCTCCATTAACCTAAATGGGGTTTTTACCACCTGTGACCGATAGGGCCCACTTGTGTAACAAATGTGACAACAATATAGATAAAATTATCAGTTAATTCTGAAAATTATCCAGAGGGGAATAAGAGACATTATCACATAGATCCAAAACCATGAAATAATAGCTCTCTAACACAAAACAGTTTATTTGTTATAAAATGAGTTATTATCTTTTGCATTTAAGGAAACACGTGAAAATGATCTGTTACAAAACAAGTCATGATTTTGTATTTAACACTATTAATGGTTGATTTAAGAACCAAAGGAAAAGTACACTGTTGTATAATAAAAACAAGAGCGGTCACAGACAGCCATATCCCCCGCCTCATGGGGCTTTTTTTGTAACGAAAGCCAATCAATGGTAAGGGTAGTTTCTCAGGAACATAAGAAATGCGTAAAATTAAGAAAGGGCAATAACTCTTTCAAAAAAGGTCAAATTGCAAAAGCCTGACAATATGCGCTGCGTCACTTTATAGTCATAAACGTAAGAGGAGTTGTGAAGAAACCAATTTTAAATGTAAAATAAGCAAAGGGCAATTACTCTTTTAAAAATGGTCAAATCAGGAAAGCCCGACAATATGCACTGCTTCACTTTATGATCATCAGTCTCTGAAAGTTTGGTAAAAATCACATGAAAAACGTAAGAGCAGTTGCGAAGAAACCAATATTAAATGTAAAAAAAGCAAAGGGCAATAACTCTTTCAAAAATAGTCGAATCGGGAAAGCCCGACAATATGCGCTTCTTCACTTTATAATAATCAATCTGTGAAAGTTTGATAGAAATCGCATGAAAAACGTAAGAGGAGTTGCGAAGAAACCAATTTTAAATGTAAAATAAGCAAAGGGCAATAACTCTTTCAAAAATGGTCAAATCAGGAAAGTCCGACAATATGCGCTGCTTCACTTTATGATCATCAGTCTGTGAAAGTTTGGTAGAAATCGCATGAAAAACGTAAGAGGAGTTGCGAAGAAACCAATTTTAAATGCGAAGAAACCAATTTTAAATGTAAAATAAGCAAAGGGCAATAACTCTTTCAAAAATAGTTGAATCAGGAAAGCACAACAATATGCGCTGCTTCACTTTATGATAATCAATCTGTAAAAGTTTGGTAGAAATTGCATGAAAAACGTAAGAGCAGTTGCGAAGAAACCAATTTTAAATGTAAAATAAGCAAAGGGCAATAACTCTTTCAAAAATGGTCGAATCGGGAAAGCCCGACAATATGCGCTGCTTCACTTTATGATCATCAGTCTGGAAAGTTTGGTAGAAATCGCATGAGAAATGTAAGAGGAGATGCAAAGAAATGAATGTGGGCCGGACGGACGCACACACACACACACACACACACACACACACACACACGGAATCGCGCCTACCATTACTATTTCCCCTCGCCTTTTCAAGGCGGGGGATAAAAAAAAGGCCATTAGGGGGAACAGGCAATGCGATGGGGGGGGAGGGGAAAATGTGATGGGTGGGGAATATAATAATGCCATGCGGGGGGAAGGGGGCAATGTGATGGGGGAGGGGACAATGTGATGGGTGGGGGATATAAGGGGGCAATGTGATGGGGGGGGACAATGTGATGGGTAGGGGATATAAGAGGGCAATGTGATGGGGGGGGACAATGTGATGGGTAGGGGATATAAGAGGGCAATGCGTGGGAAGGGGGCAAAGTGATGGGGGAGGGGGCAATGTGATGAGGGGGGAATAGGTAGGGGAATGCAAGTTTGTTTGACAGTTTATGAGAGTGAGACAGAGGTGAGGCTGAAAGGATAATAATAGGAGTACTGGGAGGGAGAAAAGGGCTTTACCCTACCCCCCACCCCACACACACCTCTTGGCTGTTGGATTTACTTGTTTAAATTTATACAATTATTTTCATAATTTTTGCAACTAATGTTATGCACATGTTACCCTCTTCTTTAAACAGGGACTAGCAAGGCAAAGACATGTCTTGCAATGAAGGAGATGTTGGGCCATATAAAATCAAATCTATGTTAAACGTCAGGCTGCTTTTATAACATAACCATTCAATACATAAAAGATAAAAGAAAATCTCTTTACACTTGTACAATAGTCCCAAGTTAAAAACACTGGATCCTAATTTCAGGAGTAATCAACTTTATTCCTCTGTATAATAGTTCTTTAGCAGGCAAAAATAACAGTACATGAAAGTATAACAGTACATGAAAGTGTAAACCAATTAGAAGAACTACTGCTAATGGTCACCTTGGTGATAATTAATATGCTCAAATTGGTGCACGTCATGAGCCTGGCATTTGGAAAACGATAAATAAGGGTATTGTCTTCTGACTCTTCATAAAACTTTTTCCATTTGTGAGACGGACATAACATATAATCAAAGTAAGTGATGACTTACTTGGTTTTTATTAAAACGATTTGTTTTATTGTGTTATTGTAAATAAAAACTTATTACTTATTAGGTATATCGTATCTTAATTTATATATTTTTTTTGTTTTTAATTTAGAACAATCAAATATTTACACCATGAACAGCACAATACAACAGAAAACATGGAAATATCGCAAGATTAGAAATGCTTGTATTTTTATTTTAAAAAATCTGAACAATTGTGATTTAAAACTAAAACAAAAGAAATTGATTATGAAATTATATTATTGTTGAGTTTTTTTCAAACATTTCAGCAAATTCAGAGAAAAAAACACTCAAATCCAAGACAGCCATCATGAACCATTCTGACATGGCTAATGGTACAGAAGTGCTTGCGTTTGACACAGGGCATATTCTGAGCCATGAAGTCATGCTTACAGCGCGTCAAATGCATCATATCACCAGTGCATATATCGGACCAGTATTTTTGGTCCTTGGCCTATTTGGAAACCTCCTTTCAATCGTGATTTGGCGGAAGAAATTGATGAAATCGTCGACAGGGACATACCTGATCGCTCAAGCGGTTAACGATATAGGTGTCTTGATATTTTTCTTCCTAACGGACAGTCTCATTGAGCTAGCACCATGGGTGAAGATGTCGAATATATTTGGGGTCGTGTATGCATACATTGGCTACCCGATGTTCTATTTCTTTGTTGTCAACAGCATCTGGACTCTTGTTGGAGTCACAATCGACCGATACGTCCAGGTCTGCTGGATCGATCAGGCAAAGGTAATAACAGCTTCTTTTTTTTCTCCAAATATTGTTAAATATTTAAAAAAAAAAATCATTATTTTTTCTTTTATCCCTGTTTATTCTTTCTTTGTTATCATTTTAAAATACTATCTGTATATATTGTCAATTGTAGCGTCCCAACAATTATCGATTTTGAAGTTTTGAAAAAAGGGGGGGAAAAATAATACTAGATCTAAATACTAGTATGCCGATTTCAGTTCGATCTAATTACTAGCATGTCAATTTCAGTAAGATCTTATAACTATTATCCTGGTAACAGTTAAATCTTATCACTTGCATGCCAATTTCAGTCAGATCTAACAACTAGTGTGCCGATTTCAGTTAGATATAATTACTAGTTTGACAATTTCAGTCAGATCTAACAACTAGTGGGCCAATATCAATAAGACCCAATTCCTAGTATGCAAATCATTTTCATATATTGAACACTTGAACAGAGGACTCACTTTAGAACTTTTACTAAACTCATTTCAATTAATGTTTGTATTAAATTTCCAATCATGTAAGATCCTCTATATCTTCCCTCTGCAGACACTTTGTAACGAACGGGCAGCTCAGATCGGAGTAGCGCTAATTTCCGTCCTCAGTTTCATCATCAACATGCCACACTTCAACACTTATCGAGCGGTTCCCAATTACGAGCGGGACGCAAACGAGACAGCGTATGAATATACAGAGTTCGGACATGGTGCTGGATCGCAGCTTTACGAATTCTGGATCCACTGCATGTTTCTAGTTCTTGCTCCATGGGTCAGCATCATGTTCATGAATATGGCCATCATCTTCCGTGTCGGCCAGCTTAACAAGTAAGGCATTGCAATATGGTGACATTTCAAAAGTTAAATCATCTTCACAGGGCATTCGTTACATATTTCTTTATTACTTGATTGCATTATGACCAATAAAAATTTGTCAATTCCAACAATGCAAGTAAGCAAACATAAAGCCTAAGTCTTAGTTAAAGATCCTTTGTAGTTTATATGTCCTCACAATAACTGTATTTTATCCCCACTGATTACACGTCTTCATAATAACTTTAAATCATCTATACAGCTTTTATGTCTTCATAATAACAATTTAAACCACAATATTTTTTTCAGGAAAATGCTGCAGATGCGTGGAAACAAAGCTCAGAAGCGAGCCCAACGTAAGGAAAACCAGATGACGAACATCCTCCTCACCGTGACCTTCACCTTTCTTGGCCTTATTGCTCTTCAGTGCGTAACTCAATGTTTCTTCATGATGCAACCAGAAAACGTAAGTTTTAGCCTACAGATTAGTCTTCATAACTGGTTCATTTTAGGATTGTGAAATGAGTTATTTCAACATCATCCAACTCACACCCATTAGGTCATCATTTAGCAAGAATATACTTGCAACAGAAAATGTTTGTACGACTGAGTGGCCACCAATAAAACTATACTGTACTCAGGATCCAAAACCTGGCCACATATTTCACTAGCATTTGGAGTCAGAGATTAAAAAGCAAGACTTAAAATTTTGAATATTAGTTTCATTGTTAAATTGCTATTTCAAGATCAATATATTTAGAACTTAGCTGCATATGTTGAAATTTATCATATTTTACAAGTTTGAACTTTAGGCTCGAACTTCATATCATTGGTTAACATGGGACCATGACAAAACATCATTATTGAGTACACTAACCTATCATTCAAAAAATTAAACTAACTAGAAAAAATATTTTCCTTTCTGATGTCAGTCTTATATGCACTATTTACATCTGGTAGCTACCACAGTTAGAATTACTTTGTTTCGAATAGATGAACTTTGAGATGGTCAACGAAGCTTACTCCGTGGCCAAGCTTGGAATCGTGATCAACTCTTCGATCAACTTCATCCTGTACTGCGTCACAGGAAAGCGTTTCCGAAATGAGCTGCGCCTCATGCTGTTCCGTTTGACCCATATAAAGGCTCTTGTTCCGCTTCCCGGCACCAATGACCTCTACAATAGTCAGGACCCAGATCTTCTAAGTAGCAGTCCAACGATCAGTAAAGATCGTAAATGTTCCATGTCGACGGTGGAAAAAGATGCCGATAGTCATCCGTAAAAAAACCCATCAAACCAATGAAATTCCCATACTTTAAATATTTAGACTAGACTTATCAATTGTTTTCACTATTTAAACTTCAAATTATATGCTAAACAGTGGTTGACAGAGATTTATCAGAGATATTAAAATTACTCTGTTTGAAAAAGTGTAGCAACAGTAATGCTTAGTACATATTTTTCTATTAAGACTAATATTAAGACCCGATTTGCTTTGTTAGGACTCATAAAATGGCATAAATTGATTTGTTAACTCACATAAAAGCATCATTGGCTTTTAACAGGACATATCTCTGTTAAAACTGTTAAAACTCATATCACGACATAATATGCTTTCTTAAGTCTCAAACAACAGCATAAATCTATGTGTTAAGACTCGTATAACAGCATAATTTGATTTGTTTCAACCCATATAACGACATAAATTTATGTGTTAAGACTCATATAACAGCATAATTTGTTTTGTTAAATCTCATTTAACGGCATAATTAGATTTTTTAAGACTCATATATTGGCACGATTTGATTTGTTAAGACTCATATATTGGCATAATTTGATTTGTTAAGACTCATATATTGGCATAATTTGATTTGTTAAGATTCATATATTGGCATAATTTTAGTTGTTAAGACTCATATATTGGCATAATTTGAATTGTTAAGACTCATATATTGGCATGATTTGATTTGTTAAGACTCATATATTGGCATAATTTGATTTGTTAAAACTCATATATTGGCATGATTTGATTTGTTAATACTCATATATTGGCATAATTTGATTTGTTTAGACTCATATATTGGCATAATTTGATTCGTTAAGACTCAGATAACTGCATAATTTGAATTGTTAAAACTCATATAATGGCATAATTTGATTTGTTCAGACTTGTATATTGACAAAATTTGATTGGTTAAGACTCATATAAAGCACTATTTTATTTGTTTAATCTCGTATAACAGCATAATTTGACTCATTTAATGGTATCATTTGCTTGGAACCGGATTTTTTTCTTCATTTTATGCTAATTTCACTTTTTTGTTGTTAACAGCAGCTGAATTTGTTACAAATGAAAAACATGTATGAGAGCAGTACAGTATGGGCGTGACTCATGTTTATTTCATGTTTACTTCATCAGTCATACCATACCTGTCATTAAAGGAATGCATGTTTTGATGCCCAATTTGCCATTGTTTTGAATTGACATGATGCTAAGCTTCACTCACATCAAACATAATAATTAAAGGGGCATAATGTAGTTGATGCAAATAAATAACTAAGGAATTTGTGGCCACTTAGCTAATGCACCAGTCAATTGTAACCATGACCCCCCAAGGTCGGGTGAATAGCGGGGACTTTGACTTTCAGTCCAGCAAAGTCCGGTAAAATCACTGCCAAATGCCCCCGCACCCCAGGGACCCTAGGTAATGCCCATTCCCCGCTATTTTTGGCTCGAAGACAAAACCTGCCCAGTCACACAGCACTGCGGGGCCACCTGGAAGGTAAAAACACGGCCCATTTCCCCGGTATACCCCTGCACCTCGGGAGGCCGTGGTTACAATTGACTGGTGCATAATAATTTAAAAAAAAACATTCATAAGGCTAAATCTTTCTATCTGTACACACATCATTTTGTTTTTGTTTATATCATTAACGTCAAATGAGTTAAACATGATAATTCATTAAAATAAAAAAAAAAGGTTTATGCATCAACCTATATTCTGTGCCTTTAAAAGTAGTTTGAAAAAATTATGTTATTTTTTATATTCACCCTAAAATCGTTTTGCCACTCAATTTTTTATTTTTTTCTCAAAATCAATTTTTTGGTGTAATAGCGAAAAAGGTTGTGCTGAAATTTGTGACTTAACTTTTTAAGATTTGAAATATTTTAAAATCATTATCAGCCAGCATATTGTACAATTGTTTCTTTAAATCATTATTTAATTTGATTCATCAGTTTCGACAAAATTCATTTGATTGCGTAATAAAACATCCATGGACATTTCATTTTATCATAAAGATGAAATTTAACTAAAAATCTTGACTTTATGATATTTCCACATTTTTTTTTTCATGCTCAATGAAAACATGGCTCCATATTATTCTTTGCATCCAGGCTCGAAAATCAAAGACAAAACATAAAAATACTGACATTCACAAGATTAATATTAAGGAGTTTATCTAATAAGACCATTTATTTGGAGAAATAAAACACGAACACTTAACCTGTTTTGCTTATTTTATATTTCACACAGAATGTATATTAATCATTATCGAGTTTATGGGCAGTCTAAGCAAATACACCAATTAAATAATATAGCTTTAAGGACCTATCTAACAATGCTGTCAATAGTAAGGGAAAATGTGTTGGGCATAAGTACACAACATGGTAATCAGGTTAACCAAGTTTCAGAACAATCCGGCTAAAACTGTGGAAGAAGTTTGCTCCATAGCTTTTTTGCTTAAGACTGAAAGAGCAACTCATCACTTAACCAACCATATGGTGCCTCCATTTATAACTATATATGATATAATGACTGTCCCATAAATCATGTATACACCTAGGAAATATTGCTGAATAAGACCAAGTGCAAGTCATGAATCACAAATACATATTAAATTTAAGTGTTTAGACATAAATATGGTAATTATCAAGCAATCTCTGACGTCACTTTTTTCCCATAATTCTCTGATAGGTGGCGCTGTTTATAGTTAAGTTTCATTGCTATGCATGCCGCAAGCCGAGCGGTCATTGCTTATAGTTTAAATTAGTATTAGACAAAAATGGCCTCTGGTGGTGCAAATTTGAAAAAAGCGGTGGACATTGAGGGTTCCATCTGCAAGCTAGAAGAAAAAGGTGAGCTAATTAACTGTGAATTGCTGGAACTTACTCCCAGAGCTAAATTGACAAAGACATTAAAAAAACTTTTATTTTCTGTTTTGTTTTTCTGCGTTGCAGCTTCAATGCTTACGAGCTTCTATGATAATTATAATTATGTTCCCTTGACCTCTTAAAAAGGACAATGCATGGTTTCAACACAGGAAAGAGATGCAAGCATAACTCAAAATCAGCTAACAGTTACACAGGGTACATGCCACATCCCCGACAGTGGAAAATTTACCCTGAATTCTAAACCATCCCGAGTCAACCGAGCTATCTACACAATCAAAGAACATTGTGAAATAAATAAAACGCTTGTAATTTTATGTATCAGATAAGATGTAAACTAGCAGTCTTTCGCAATTACCCATTAACAGCTCTGTGAAAGTTCTGACTGCTTTCCTTAACAAGAGCACCGCGAAACGGAGCATTATACGCCCGAAGAAGATTCGGCTTGAGGTCTTTAATAAACATTTATGTTATGCTAGTATACTGCTTACTCGGTGTGAAGTGTTTACATCAAAGGCTTAAACTTCCAATATTGAAACGGAATTGCTAATGCCCCCCAGTGAAATTAGCCTTTGAGGTACGGACCTGGAAAGCATGCTTGACAAATCCTTTTAATGTAGAGATGATTTGTATAAAGTTATTTGAAAATTGATTTAGTAGTAACCCAGTTATGGCCTGGACATGGAATTGCTAACGTCCCCCCCCCATGGTGATTCTAGTGTTTGAGGTATGGACCTGGAAATTGCGCGCGACACATCCTTTTAATGTAATGATGCTTTGTATAAAGTTATTTGAAAATGACTTTATTAGTGACCAAGTTGTGGCCCGGACACGGATTTGCTAACGCACCCCCATGGTGATTCTAGTCTTTGAGGTATGGACCTGGAAATTGCGCGCAACACATCCTTTTAATGTAGTGATGATTTGTATAAAGTTATTTGAAAATCGCTTTATTAGTTACCAAGTTATGGCCCGGACACGGAATTGCTAACGGACGGACAGACGGACAGACAGACGATGGAGGCCATAACATAATACGACCCTTCAGGCGTATAAAAACAGAATACATAAGAAATTCACTGCTTACCTTAGAACATTGGCTGCTTACCTTAGAACATTAACTGCTTACCTGAGAAATTTTGACTGCTTACCTGAGACACATTGACTGCTAACCTGCAAAACTTTGACTGCTTACCTGAGAAATTGACTGCTTACCTGAGATCATAAATTGCTTACCTGAGAAGCATTGGCCAGAAGTTGTTCCAGCCGTTGCACTACAATGATGCAGATGTCACATCCATCTCCTGCCTTCAGTGGTTTTGCTTGAATATCGACTGGAAAAATACATAATTTTTACATACAAGTCATTTCAATAGACTGCTGGTCAATTCAAGGACAATGACATGCATCAGTTAATTGCTAGCTTACAACAATACCATAGCTGCTCATTTACCACAATGGCATCCAGTTTCTAACTGCTAGCATACAAGAATGAGATATCTTTTATTATGGTTAGCTTACAACACTGGCATACGGTTGCTAGCTGCTAGTTTGCAGAAATGCCATATGGTTGCTATCTGCTAGCTTACAATGATGAAATACAGTTACTAACTGCTAGCTTACAACTCTGACATCCAGTTGCTAACTGCTAGCTTACATCAATGAAATGCTATGCTAGCTAAAATCCCCTGACAAACATTGAAAGCCTGAAGTTGAGTATTACTTTCTTTTTTACAATGACACAATTGGTTGACATTTTTGCTGGGAGAAACATTATTCTTAATATGAAATTGAAAAATATGTGCTTTTAAGGGGCTAGACACCAGTTGGTCCAAAAATTTGGCAAATTCATTATTTCCTCAAAACAAGCCCAGAATTGTCAATGTGAGCTACCAGGAGGCCGATAATAAGTCACTTTACATGACTAAAATAATAAACGCAACAATCATGTTGCTGTCTCATCTGTGTTTCCCCGTTTAAAACAGCGCATAAAGAATTCTGAGTTTAAATCATATCTGTTTATGAGTACAGATAAATATACCGACACTATTTTTAAATTTACTGGGATTTACGTGGTAGACAACTGTAGTAAATTTTGATTTGGAAAAATGTGCAAAAACTGCGAAAGATGCATGTGTCTTAAGCGATGTGATACATCAGAAGTACACAATGATATCAGTTTTATGTAAGTTTTTGACAATTTTCTTTTTTTGTTGCAATGGTGCTATCTTGCCCCAATATCACGAAAATACTTAAGTCAAATCTAAAACTCAATCTCAACTCATTTTACCACATACAAGCATCTATTATTCAAAACATTGCATGTTTTCATACTTTTTGTATACCTATTTTCTCAGAGAATGTGTTATTGAAAGATTTTGACAATTTTCAAAAATGCCATATGGTTGCTAACTGCTAGCTTACAACTCTGACATCCAGTTGCTAACTGCTAGCTTACATCAATGAAATGCCATGCTAGCTTAAATCCCTTGACATTTTGCAAAGAAATCTTATTCTAGAGCAAAAAAATATACATAAGTAATTGTTAAAAGGCAAAGAATTGAACTCAAGTACATTTTTGGCTATAAAAAAAGTTTTCAATTGGAATCTAGACCAAAGGTTTTGATCAACATATTCAATGAAAGGATGGTTTTTAAAAAATTGTAACAACATATTTTTGTTTTTAATAAAGTTTGTATTATATGGTAAAATGAGTTGAGATTGAGTTTGAGATTTGACTTAAGTATTTTCATTATATTGGGGCCGGGGGTGGTATTCAATATAGTTCTTATCCTTATCCTTAGACATGCCTCAGTGATTCCATTCAGTTGACTGATCAATTTATTTTACAGTCCAATCAAAAAGCTTAGATTTCACTCTTAAATTTAAGATTGATCTAAGTTGTATATTGAATATGGCCCCTCGTGTCTTACCCCTTTAAACATTGGAAGTTCTTACCATCAAGAAGTGTTTTAGAACACAGCTTTATTTCCTGGCAGACAGCAACAGGATCGAGCTCCTTGGCGAGAAGGCTTAGAACCAGTTCTAGATACTCATCCACAAAAGAACTGCACTGGTCCTGAAGATCTTTTGTCATCAGCTTTTTACATACGTCATCTATAAGAGACTTAATCTCTTCCTGTTTGATAAGAAAATATTAGATGGAGTAAAAATACTGGGTTTAAGCCTTGGAAATACTGTGACATTTGTATAACATTGGGTCGATTGTTGAGAACAATTTTAAAGTTAACATTGTTAATCATTGTTGTTAACTTTCAAGTCGTTACTGCGCTGTAAGTTAAATGGATACACTTGCTATCTGCTGGATGTCAAACAAGATTTGTGACAACTGTTTCAGCTGTTTTAGTTTATATTTAAATATGCGAGAATGTCATTAAATATTTTACTTTTTAAAAGTTAACAACGATGTCATTAATCACGTTGTTAACTTAAAAAAAAGTCTGAACAAGCGGCTTATAATTATATGTGTTTTACTGGAGAGAAAGCAACTAAAGAGGTTAGGGAAGATGGAAAGTTATACAAGTGAGGCACAGGATATATTCAAACACTCGCCTGTTTTTTATCAGTTAAAGCTGCACTCTCACAGATTGACCATTCTGACAACTTTTTATTTTTATTTTTGTCTTGGAATGAGCCATTTTTGGCATAAATGTCTTTAAACCGATGATACCAGACTGCTGTCAGATCGCAGTTTTTTATATTTACATTGTTTTTGACTAAAAGCATTACTAGCGCTTTAAGAAAAATGATATTTTCAGCAGTTTCCAAACAATTGTGTCTGTTCTATTGCGAGTTATCATATATATTGCTGTATTGAAAACATTGATACCAAAATCAGATGATTCTGATACAAATGCTAAACAAATGTCAAAACTGTCAATTTGTGAGAGTGCAGCATTAAAATAACTGATGTACAACTAAGCTTATCACTTCAATTTCTCATCGGTATTAATCTTAAATGTTTACGTATGGAGCAGTATTCATAAAGCTTCTTCGTGAAAATTTTTAACTTGGGGATTTTCTTTATATCTCTGAATATTTTTAAAACCTCTATATTTAATATCATCTATATGTCATCAAATTTATTCATATGCCTTATTATTTTAACATGTTTCTGCTTTTTTACATATTTTTGGTATAAAATTATTCTCAGTTTTCTTATTATTCAAATTAGAAAAAAAACAACACATTTTTTCACTTCCATGTATAATTTTGGTATTATTTAAAAGGGGATTTCTCACTGATTAGTGATACTGTGAAATCATTAATTTTATATTCGTGGGCATGAAATTTCGTCATTTTACAAAAATGGAAAATTTCATGGGTACTTAAATTCATGGATTTGCATTTTGTGAATAATACAAAATGAAACTACTTGTGCTATCTATCAACAAGGTCACATAGTTTGAAAAATACTTGGACAACATGCCAATTAGCCCAGATACCCATGTCAATTATCGATTGATTGGTTAAATTTAGGGTCATTAATGCACTCACATCAAGGATATAAAATAGTTAAGCCATTAAATATCAATTAAGCATTTTTGAAAACTGTGAAAACACAGTAAGGGTTCATCTTGTTAATGTTAACAAATGATTAAATATTTTATCAAAGAAATAAAGTCAAATGCCGACCCTCAAACACACCTGGTTAATAATAATCAGCACTTTTTACAAGTTTCTGTGCAGTAATAATTAGCTCGTTTTAATGTTCCTGCAGTGTGGTACCAAAAAAACATTAAATGCAAGTAATTGTCTTAAATTGATTATCGGTTGGGAAATCCAAATCAAGATTCCAACAAAAATTTGACCATTTCAGTTAATGTGTAAAGAACTTATGATATAATAACTTAATATTATCTTATATACTTTATCTTCATTGATTTTCTTGAATATAGATGCTTTAAAAACAAACAACCATATAAAAATGTTAAGAAATTGAGTTGATTTTAAGATCCACTCTTACTCCAAAATAAGATGTACCAAGATTAATACAATGGTTTTAATTTACCAAAAAAAATGAATAGATATGTAAAACAATGGTTCTAATGAAGGATACCATGTTAACTTTGAAAGCAAGGTGCATAAAACAGGGTATTTCTAGCTTATGAGATGATAGTTGATCACTGTAAATATTTTAGGACTCACCAGTCATTAAGAATGTGTTTTCAGCTATTTAATACATAGTCACAATCTTGTTATCAGTTATTAATACTTTCCATAAATGCATTATTTCGTATTTAAAGTAGTTAAAGGTTTATCACCCAAAAGTTTGTTATACATGTGTATGTATTGATTTTAAATAAGAGTGTCACTTTAAGTTAAGGAAGGACTTAAGATGTTTCATGAATACCAGCCCAGGAAAATTAATGTCATGAAAACAACACCAAGGCTATCATAATACCTATCTATATACTGGATAGACGAATACCCTATGTAAAATTTTACTGATTTTGACTTGAATCTTTTTTTAATATTTTATCGACTCGCTTATAAGACGGGACCCCTACTTTGGGGTTAAAAATCAGGACCCAATTTCCCCGTCTTATAGTCGAGAAAATACGGTAGAATGTTTTTCTTCAAAAAAAAAGACAGATCAGCAAAAATTCATCACAAACCTCAGTCTTGTTTTGCTTCAGAAAGGTGTCAATTTCCTGGACCACCAATTTACACACAGTACATGGCAAATCATCCTTCACCATTCCTGGCCCCACCATCTTGGCTGGTTCCACAAGGGCGGCTTCTACTACTGGGGCCAGCTGCGGTGTGGTGCAGAAGCTGATTGCTTCACAAATGGTCTTGGGGTCCTGGAAGAATTCGAGAAATTGAATAAGATATAATAGAGTTCCCTATAAAAACTAGGCAAGAAGTAGGAAAGCCAGAGACTCTTTTTTTCATGGAATTATATAAATTCATCAAACTGTATTTTACATTAAAAAGTATGACAAATTATAAAATAAATATATATATATTGTGAAAATAGTTGATGGTAAGTCATTATTTTTTGTTGCTAATACTTTGTATTGAATTTAGATAATACAACTAATTTTCAAAAGAATTAAACAAGTATAATATAAAATAGTTCAATAAAGCTATTCTACAGGTGTATTTGAATAATACCCATGAATGCTAAATAAATGTAAAAAAAATGAAGAATTTCATGTAAAAATCTCAATATACAGTCATATTTTCACCTACGATTTAGCATTCCAAATTTCGCCAAATTGTGGAAAATTATAAGATGTTAAATATTTGCATAAACTTAGACAATCAACAGTTCTACATACAGGGTCCTTTTCATTAATGGAGGATCTCAGCAGTTACTTCAAAAATCTTTAACCTTAAAGATGCACTTTTACTCCCAAATACGATTTACCACAATTAATAATATTGTTTTAATATTCCAAAAAGGATGAATAAATGTTGAAAACAATGATTCTTATGAAGGATACCAAGTTTAATTTGAAAGAAATGAGCCTAAAATATGGTATTTCTATCTTATGAGACTATAGTGGACCGCTGTAAATCTTTTAGCATTCACCAATCATTTAATATTTTTGCACTTTTTGCTATTAAATACACAGTTACAATCTTGTTATCAGTTATTAATATTTTCCATAATTGCATTATTTAATATTAAGTACTTAATGTTTATCAGTCAAATTTGATGTTTGTTATAAATGTGTATGTACTGATTTTGAATAAGAGTGTCACTTTCAGTAACATTAGAAATGGCAACTAGTTGATAGATTTTGTATTCCTAACTCTGTTTTCAATTTTAGAAGTGTCTAAAAAAATTCTGATATATAGCAAAATATGGAAAATATTAAATCTAATATTACAAAAAAGATCAAAAACATGCCCCACAGATCTACATCATACTTACAAGTTCATTAGCTAAGAGCTCAAACACCATGGGAAGGTATTCTTCGACCAACTGTTTGCACTGAAAACAAGAAAATACATTCATGACTGGGTCTAAATAACACAAACATCACTTCTATATATAATTATGTAAGTTACAAGCAGTTCTTTAAGACAGCAAGAAACACAGCATGAAAAGTAAGCTATATAGAGCGTTGGAATAACCTTTTGGTACAGTAGGAGTAAATGTCACCATAAAGCTGCACTCTCACAGATTGAACATTTTGACAACTTTTTTATTTTTTGTCTTCGAATGAGCCAATTTTTGCGAAAATGCATGGAAACCAGTTATATAAGACTGCTGACTAAAAATCAGATCCCAGGTTTTTATATTTCAGTTCAAAAATTTATGTTTTATGCATTTTTCTTAAAGCGTTAGTAACTGTTTAAGCCATAACACATAAATTATCGAACGGAAATATGAAAATCTCCCATCTGATCTTTTGACAGCAATATTTTATCATTGGTTTGCAGATATTTACGCACAAATTTGCTCTTTCCAAGACAAAAAATAAAAAAAGTTGTAAAAAGAGTATATCTGTGAGAGTGCAGCTTTAATCCATGAAACTGCAGAAGATATAACTACACCTTAGAGCAATAACTCAATAAGTCCATAAATAGATAGAAGCAGAAATTGCATTATTGCATCAACGTGTTGATATATTGAAAAGATCCAGGTATGAAATGTTTCAGTACTTACAGAATCCTGCAATGAACCCAATTCTGGGCACACCTGATTCTCCAAAATCTCCTTCACCTTGGCCTACAGAAGAAATAACATATGTATTGTAAATGTTTGCGCTTGTTGACTAAATCTTTGTAAAGTAAATATGGAAACAATGCCATCTTTTGAAAAGCATATCAGATAAGTCTCATTCAGATAAATATTAACAGGGGTTCTAACAGCTAATAAAAGTCAATCCTGAAAAATGGTTAGGGATCTTTGTATGAGGGATTCATGCCCTTAGCAGGTTAAAGGGGCTTAGACCCCTTTCAAAATTGTTTCCGAAATCATTTATATTCATTTCAAGGTCCTTCATACTGTTTATTGATGCAAGTGTCCATGTATAAAACAATATTTACAACACAATAGTCTAAAGTTTAAAGATCTCAATCCTGATTTCAGGTTCAATCCGGAACTTTAGAACCCTTGGATAAGACAGTGTTGAAACCAAGAAAACACCTATTGTTTTACGACTGGATGGCATAGTACCTGAGTTGTTGAATCCTTAATGGCATTGTCAATCTCTGTGACAAGATCTTTGCAAATATCACACTCCTCACTCTTCATGGGGCCCTGAAATATACAACAGTGGAAGTATAAATATCACACTCCTCACTCTTCATGGGGGCCCTGAAATATACAACAGCGGAAGTATAAATATCACACTCCTCACTCTTCATGGGGCCCTGAAATATACAACAGCGGAAGTATAAATATCACACTCCTCACTCTTCATGGGGCCCTGAAATATACAACAGCGGAAGTATAAATATCACACTCCTCACTCTTCATGGGGCCCTGAAATATACAACAGCAGAAGTATAAATATCACACTCCTCAATCTTATGAGGCCCTGAAATATAAAACTTTGTAAGTATAAATATCACACTCCTTACTCTTCAAGGGGCTCTGAATTATACATTAGAGGAAGTATAAATATCACACTCCTCACTCTTCATGGGGGCCCTGAAATATACAACTTTGTAAGTATAAATATCACACTCCTCACTCTTCATGGGGCCCTGAAATATACAACAGCAGAAGTATAAATATCACACTCCTCAATCTTATGAGGCCCTGAAATATAAAACTTTGTAAGTATAAATATCACACTCCTTACTCTTCAAGGGGCCCTGAATTATACAACAGAGGAAGTATAAATATCACACTCCTCACTGTTCATGGGGGCCCTGAAATATACAACTTTGTAAGTATAAATATCACACTCCTCACTGTTCATGGGGGCCCTGAAATATACAACTTTGTAAGTATAAATATCACACTCCTCACTCTTCATGGAGCCCTGAAATATACAACAGAGGAAGTATAAATATCACACTCCTCACTCTTTATGGGGCCCTGAAATATACAACAGAGGAAGTATAAATATCACACTCCTCACTCTTCATGGGGCCCTGAAATATACAACAGAGCAAGTATAAATATCACACTCCTCAATCTTATGGCGGCCTTGAAATAAACAACAGAGCAAGTATAAATATCACACTCCTTACTCTTCAAGGGGCCATGATATATACAACAGAGGAAGTATAAATATCACACTCCTCACTCTTCATGGGGCCCTGAAATATACAACAGAGGAAGTATAAATATCACACTCCTCAATCTTATGGCGGCCTTGAAATATACAACAGAGGAAGTATAAATATCACACTCCTTACTCTTCAAGGGGCCATGATATATACAACAGAGGAAGTATAAATATCACACTCCTCACTCTTCATGGAGCCCTGAAATATACAACAGAGGAAGTATAAATATCACACTCCTTACTCTTCAAGGGGCCATGATATATACAACAGAGGAAGTATAAATATCACACTCCTTACTCTTCAAGGGGCCATGATATATACAACAGAGGAAGTATAAATATCACACTCCTCACTCTTCATGGAGCCCTGAAATATATAACAGAGGAAGTATAAATATCACACTCCTTACTCTTCAAGGGGCCATGATATATACAACAGAGGAAGTATAAATATCACACTCCTCACTCTTCTGCGGGCTATAAAATATACAACAGTGAAAGTATAAATATCACAGTCCTCACTCTTCTGCGGGCCATGAAATATACAACTGGGGAAATATAGATATCACACTCCTTACTCTTCTGCGGGCAATGAAATATACAACAGTGAATGTATAAATATCACACTTCTCTTTCCCCTGACATTATCAATTTCGTACTCCAAATGATCCTACAAGCAATTTGAAACAAGATTTAATGAATGCATGTATCACTTTTTTTTATCTTCACAGGACCATAATGTACACTATAATCAGAATGTAACTATCACACTTTCCAGTGTTCAAATAGCCCTTAAAAAGTGGCAGAATAAGTACAACACTTGAAGGGCTATAAAATATCATAACAACAGGAGTATAACTATCACACTTTTCTGTCCTTAAACAGCCCTACAAGCATTTAAATATTACAATTTTCAGTATTTGAAGGGCCATAAAAATCACAAAAAATATGACTATAAATATCACACTTTTCAGCCTACAACAGACCCTGAATTATACATATGTATTTCAACAAATATCCCAGTCCTCATTGATCATGTTTACTATGACAATAGCAATGCAAGTAGATGCCACATTTCCCCATTTGATCTAAAGGATAACTCACTGAACATTGACATTTGCCATGTCTTTTTATGTGAATCATCTTTCTTTAACAATGCATGATGTCAAACTACTGCTGATGGAATCTTTAACGCTATAACAATACCTTAACATTCTTGTTAAAAAACATTGTTCAATAAACAATAAACAGGCATAATAATAATTACAAAACTGAAACTAATAAAATATATTTCCTTGTAAAAAACAAGTGCACTTCAAAGATAATTGAATGATTCACATCCTATTCAAAGGGACTAGACACTAGATGATACCATTGCAAGAAAAAAGAAAAATGTAAAAAACTTATATAACAGTGACATCTTTGTGTACAACGCATTCAATCTTACTTACTGATGTATCACATCACATACAACACATGCATCTTTCGAAGTTTTTGCGTATTTTTCCAACTCGAAATTAACTGCGTTTGTGTGTAAATCCCAGCAAATTTAGAAATGGTGACGGTATATGTATCTGCACTAATCACATGACTTTCAAATGTTAAATACACACACTATAAACTCGGAAACCATTATGCTCTATTTTTAAATGTTTAACTCATCTGGGAAGAAGACAAAATATTCTTTAAGCATCCTAGTTTGTATTGATATTAAGTGTAGGCTTATTTGAGGAAATACTGAATTAGCAAACTTTTGGACCATCTGGTGTCAAGTCGCTTTAAAACATAAACATTACATCCCAAGGTTATATCATTAACATCTTGTACTGAAACAAGGAAGAAAAAATTTAAACTGTTTTGACAGACCAGGAAATAAATCTGACCGCTAATTTAAGTTACTTTTTTATCAAAGAGTATAGATTTAATTCACATTGAGGAAATTTTAAGAAAATAGTTTAAGTGAATTCATATTTGTTAATAGCCAAATTGCGAAGACAGCTGATGTGCATCACTCTTCCATCAGTTCTAAGGGAGTAAAATCCAGTACTAGAGTCCTTTCTTAGGCCAACCTTCTGGGATGAGAGGCAGGCAGACCCATATACCACTTTATCACTCTCACTTGAAATTGAACCCTACCACTTATTTTGAAATATAAGATTGAATCTTTATCAAAGCTAACATGAACCTTAATCAGGATGAATTTGACCACATGCCCTGCTAAATAGTCGAAAGTTACAGTACACAAGTTCGCAAAAGCCCAAAATGCTTAATGGGCTTACAAAAACTTACACTTACATGAACAAGCTTTTTACTATTTTTAAAGTCAATTATAGACGAGCTTTTTACAATTGTTTAAGTCTATTAGTCATGTTGATCCAAATTCTAATTTAGGTTAACACTTCACCTCCCCGAGGTTCAATTTTGATATCATTCACCAAGTACTTACCCTGCCCATGAAAACGTTCTTGATGTAAATGACGGGCACGTGTTGGCCACTTGAAAAACAGAATCCGAAGACTCGACAGGTAATGTCTGGATCCTGAGGACAAAAAAAAAATACTTCAATATTTCCATTTGATTTAAGTTAAATCATCTATCATGCAACAATGAGTGCATTTTAGAAAAATTAACAGCGATATTATTATTATTATGTTTTATTTATATTGATTAACCATTATATTAGTTTTGGATGGATAATATTTTTGAATAACACCATAATGATGGTACTATTATATTATAAAATTATAATATGATATATTAAAGGGAGATAATAAGACAAAATTTTACAATGATTCTATAGCAATTTTATCTTAAATAACATGATTCCTATATAAAAAAAAAAGCTTGCGGTGAAATCTTACATTCAAACTTAACATTTATGTAACTTTAAAATGATGTATGGATGACCTTAACAGTGGAACATCCTTTTTAAAAATCATATAATTCAAGCAACGAAAATCAAGTATCGTACTTCAGTCAGTGGACAGTAGTAATATCACATTGGCATGAGACTAATTCAATTAAATGCATTAATTTCATAGACTGAGACATATTTTTTCTACAATTTGTGTTCATGGTGATAGTAAAAAGGATGTCGAAAGAACAAAAATCAGCTTTGGCATACATTTAACTTCAAAAGTGTACATAAACTACATACGATCTGGCTAGCGAGAATCTGTAGACCCATGGGGAGGTACTGATGTAACAGGTCCATGCACTGAAACAAAAGCAGACATGTCAGAATGTTTGGGTTCAGTTATTTCACTGAACTTTAGATATATACCACAAGTTCTTCTCTTTTTCTATTTTGCTTTTTATTAATAATTATCTAAAAAAGATTTAACAATTTTGAAACTAGAATAACGTGATTTGCGAATTGGATGTGTCGCCTTTCTGCTGAACCTACTTTATTATACATGTACTTAAATCAAAATCCAATTTAAATGAGTCACAGGTCACTACGACCTTGATCTTTAACATTTTGACATCAAAATCATTAGGTGTCACCTATTAATGTTAATTACATTACAAAATTACATCTGTATTTTTAAATTAAATCGCTATCATCATTAATGGCATATACATGTAAGCATATATTTTTTGTGTAGTACATTTTTAGGATATGGACTATCCGAGCTGGTATACTCACCACTGATGCCACCGGACCAAGATGGCTACAAATTGTCTGGTTTAACAGTTGCTCTAGCTGTGTCTGAAAACACGTTTGGTAAATGGTAAATATAGGCACAGAGATCGAGCCATTTTAAGAATTTATTCAAAGCAACATCCACATTTGGGAAATGGTACAAACTGGCACAGAAAATCGACTCATCAAAATAATTTATTCAAGAACACAGAATTAAAACTTCAAGCACTATCCTCACCCCCTCAAAACCCACAATAACAAACTAAACAATATCCTCAAAAAATCAACCTCCATTGAGTTTTCGTTTCATGTGATTATCCCAAGAATTTGAAACATTTTACACTATTCAAACATCGACAAGGAGACAGGTCTCATACTAAAATAGAAATATGACATAAGCAAACAATATGATGTCATCGTTTCTTGTTGTTGAGAACAGAAGAGACCAGCTCACAGTGTTGTGTGGGTCATAGCTACTTCTACAATAATTTAGTTAAAATTACATTTCTTTTTTGCACAAAACACATTTGGTATGATCCTGGCATCTGATGATTCAAAATTATACTCTTAGATTGATTCTGCTCAAACAGTTTAACCCCGTTGACTCGAACAAGCTTGGCTCGGTTTCCTCATTAGCTCGAACTGGATTTAAAGAACCAATTTCTTCATACTGCAGGTAAGTATTCCCCCTTGGCTTGAACTCCCCGAGGCTAAAGGTATTTTTGCTGATCCCTGGAAGTTCCAGCCAACGGGGTCAGACTGTGGTTGTTTATTTATAATCTGATTGAAACAAGTTCTATCAAAACCTTCCTTTTTCCTTTCTTAATTACAAAGCCACCAACCTCAGTCTCCTTTGATGTAATGCTCTCCTGTACGTCATGGAAGAATCTCATACAATCCTGGCAGTATGTTGTGTTCTTGGCGACACGTGACCCGACCGCCTGCGTTCCTTCAGGTGTGTACAGCTTCGTGGGCTCAGGATTTGGCGTCCTGGCATCCTCCAAGCCCGGGCAGAAGCCGACTGCTGTGCAGATCATGTCTGTGCTCTGGTTTGGGGAGGAGACATGGTAGATACATGAAGTGTTTTTTTTGTGTTTTTATTTCCGGTAACATTAAACATTCTACTTAAATGTTCTTCATGTAAATGCTTTAATATTAACCTTTACATACATACAAATGTACATGTAGTTGGAGCTAGTCAGATAGTGGAGTATTCAAATGCAAAGAGTAGAAAAAAAAATTAACATATGTTTTCTGGTGGTTTATAGAGTTTATCAGTGAAATAAAATTGATATTTCACTGTTTTAAACAGTGAAAATATAAAATTGATATTTTTCAATGTTTTGAAATTTTAAGCCGATCACAGTTCCAAATCAAATGTCAGTGGCACAGGGCTAGGACACAATTTTAATGAAGTCATTTTCTAAATCACATTACTTGCGCATGCGAATAAGGGTGTTTTTCTACAAAAGTGTTATTAAATGAACCAACTTCAGGCATACAATAAAAAGAAATTTGTTTGTTACAGTGTAAGACATAATATATTTCGCCTCTTGAACACCAAAAGTGAATATTTCACTTGTGGCTATCCCACTCATGAAATATATCTTTTGGTGCTCATTCTGTGAAGTATGTTATACTATTTTACTAGTTACATTTGTGTAGACAGGTTCCATATTTACTAACATCTTAAATCTAAAATCTAAGTTTGAGACTCATACAGATTTTTTTTGTCTAAAAATCAATGTGGCATCTGGCGCTGTATTCAATAAGCAACTTAGAGTGAACTTAAATTTAAGATTAGAAACAGTGTTTTGATTGGCCTGTATATTTAGTGGACCAATAGGCTGAATGGAATCATTGAGGCATGTCTAAGGATAAGGATAAGATCAATATTGAAATCTGCCACAAATACAGTCAATATTACCATAGATGCTTTGTGAAAATGGTAATTGAAGTGTAGTTTCATATTTTCAATTCAAATATTACCTCTTTAAACCTATTCATGAATCCTTAACAATCTCGAGGAACTCAACAAAACCAGCATGATTTAACAATAGAAATTATCTACAAATATCAAAGACACTTACTATATCATTGTTGATCATTTCGATAATTTCCGGCGCATACTCTGTAACAATGCCCTTGCATAGATCTATGAGATCAGAGTTAGGCAGGTAGGTGCACACGTTTGATAACAGGGATGCGATCTTAGCCTGAAAATATAGATGCATAATAAAATATGAGATAGTCAAGATTATTCTTTAAGGGGCACAATATAGGGTGATGCAAATATTTTTTTTTCAATTTCAATGCGTATAAACATTATATGATTGAGTGTGTATGCATGTGAATGTGTGTGTGTGTGTGTGCGTGTGTATGTGCGTGTGTGAGCATTATTGTTTCTGAATATATGTTTATCCTATCAAAATGCATAGATTTGTTTTTTAGGTTGAGAATTTATTATAAAACTGTGTACTGATACATGACTTTTTTGTGTGCATATATCAGTGAAAAATAAATGAGAAAAAAACCCACATCAATGCGTTCAAAATAATAACGTCAAATGTTAGCAGCTCATTCTGTACAGGTTTTATAGGCTTGAAAATATTTTAGACCTTGTGCTTTAGTTTTCATGACCCTTCACAAATAATGAACTCACCTCTGTCATCTTTTCATGGAGGACATCCTTCACTTCATTGACCAGCAATTCACAGTAGGTGCAGGCTTTCACTGAGGTCTGAAAAAACAACACCAAACACAAAGTAAGTAAAGTCTGTTTGTTGCCATTTGTATGCTCGGCCACATTGGTCTATAAATTCTGGGGAATTATTAGGGCAGATTTATGGTTTTAGGCAAACTTATCGGTACTCCACTAAGTTGATTTTTTAAACAAAGTGTTTAACATTTTAGCTGAGTCATCATAAAAGATGAAACCAAACTTCAACTTTGTCACTTCTCACACCCACCTTTTCCTTGTCTGCATCTGCAGGTTTGGGCAGGATCTGGTACTTCCATACAGTGCCCATACAGTGTTGGACAGCCCCGCATTGTCGGGCATGGCTGACGTGACTGCACCAATATGTTGGACCCCACACACATTCTTCCTGGCCTAGCAGGGCATCCCCAGCAACTATAAATAGAAATGGATATAAATAGAAATTGGGATTCCCCAGTGTTTGACAACTCGGCATTGTTGGGCTTGGGTAATTTGGCAACAGCAATATGTTGCTGTACATTTCTCTGAAGTCCAAAAAAATAGTGATCGAAATTTGAATAAAATTTAGAATGTTTAAAATGATAATCGTATTCATAATCATTCAATATAACAAACATAAATTTTGAGTGAAACACTTAAACTACTTACTAAATAATGGATTTTAATATGGAACATATCAATAACTGACAACAAGACAAGATTGTAAAAGTGTATTTAATAGCTGAAATGCACAAATATTAAGTCCTTGAATATTAACAAAATCGATGATTATCTCATAAGGTAGAAATACTGTGCATTCTGCACCTTATTTTTTCGATATTTATTCATTCTTATTAGAAAATTAAAACAATTGTATTTATTGTGGTACAGCTTATTTGGGAGTAAGAGTGCATCTTTAAAGTTACGACACTGTTAGAAGTAATGAATTGTGAATATGACCAACAGAAGGAGTGCCTACCACATGCCTCCTTTTTGAGTGCAAAAAACATACTTAAAAATGCAAGGCAATTTCAATGAAAGCAGTTCTTGCCTTCAAAAAAGATCACCATCACAATCAGATTTCTCATATAAAAATACTACATGTACAACAAATGTAATATATACGGAACAAAATCTACCATGATGATACAGCTGACTTTCAAAGTTTATGTTTTAAAATGTTTATTCTGAAACTTATATTTCATAAACATTATTCATTAAATATCAATACTGTTTAAACCATAAGAAACTGAATTAAGACCATGTGAGTGCTTTAAATGTAACTTGGTCCAAAGAGCGTGATTTTGAACTTTGTAACGCATGACTAACAACATAATGGAATTGCTATATTTAGACACAGGGGTAAAAATGTGATACTCAGTTTATATATGACAGATCTTTAGCCATTAAAATGTATGTACCTGTATTTAATATGGGTCATTGTGAAAATATACTACAAATACTTATTAAATATTTAAATACTGGCACATTTTAATTTAAATACTGGCACATTTTAATTTCTTGATATTTTTACAAGTTTGATGAAATGAAATTGTTGTTCAGCTTTTATAAGTTTAAATTTCTAAATTATATACATAAAAATAATTACATTATTTTTTAACTGACAATACATTAAAGGCACTTGTTCAAAGATTTTATATTGGCAACATTAATTTTCAATCTTTTTTTTAAGATTAATTTATTTTACCTACTTTTATTAACAAGCACCCAACACCTCTTTGTGACAAAAACTGGTAGATACTCAATAAACAGGAATTCATCAGTTGTACATGTATATCTTAATGTTTGGGCGTTACACAGTCATCATTAAATAAAAAACAATCATGTAATATCTCTTACCATCTAATCAGGGCTTTTTCTGCCCATTTTGGAAAAAGACCCTAAACATTTTGGGAAAACTTGTGTCGTAAAATTGGGAAATTTTACAGTAAAAAAAAAAGCTTTCCAGTCTCTGGCGTATGAGGAAATTACTTAATATTAGTTCCTTTTCCCTTTCAAAATACCTGAAAAGGCTGAAATATCAATTGCAATAAATCATGACAGATAATATTTCATACTGATCTCTGAATGTGATGTAAATCAATGTTTCTTCATTCAATTACTCCCAAAACTTTACAGCATCTTAATTTATTATGATGTTGAATGAACCAGTTCAGGCAAAAAGTCATTCATAACACAAAAATAAAAAACTTCTTTTTTTCAATTTTGATTGGGAATTTTTCTGAAGATTGGGAAAAATATCTTATATTTTGCTTTGGAAATGGGTCTGACAGTCGGACCCGTTGGCACTACAGAAAAAGCCCTGTTTGTTCAAAACAAACATTGCATATTTTTTTTGTTTTTCTTGAGATTTTACCAGAATGAAAATTAAATCTTATTCAGCCTCAGTAGCTATTTATAAAACTTTGAAAATTGTAAAAATAGAAAAACAGACCATGACTCCTGAAAATCTAGTTTTGACTTATCAGAATTAGGCCAAATTATCTTTTGAACTCCTGGTTTACTGGAAAAGTAAACTGTGGAGTAAACTTTCCGAAAGGGGGGCCTGGAGGGAGGCTCGAAGCCATGATCGCTAGAACACTAGCATGGCGCTCTAACCAACAGAGATAACTGGGCGGCTGGTTCTTACTCTCACACACTACACTCCTCCCCTCATTTAACTTTTAGGCCGATGGAGGCACTCCTGCCAATTACCATTGCCACCATAAAAGTATACCTGGGAGTAAAAGTCTGGTGTGGGGCTTGAATCCTGTCCACTAGAGCACTAGCACGTAGTCCAAATCATTGTACGTTGACGGATTTTTTTACGATTTTTGATATGGCAAATCCTTCATGTACAAATTGTTTTGTACCAAAAGTGGGTAGTTGTTCAGATCGAGATTCCGGGTTAAAGCATATTGCGTTCATAAAATATCATAAAAACAAGAAATACTAGATAATATTATTTTATGTTAGTTCCGTACACAAAAAATAAATATCTGTTTGATGGGATTTTCTTCATTTCATTCTGTCAAAACATAACCCAAGGCTGCAGTTCACAGTTTTACAACAATAGGAGCACTTTGGTCATGGCCGAGTTGTTAAGATTATTTACGAGGTCTATCACGAAGCTTGTTTGAGGTGGCCGAGTTACTACGATTGGGTCAAGTTGTTCCGCTTGGCATAATTGTTGTCTGTGTCAGTCAAGTTTCGTTTTATTGGAAAGGTAGATCATGTGTTTAATGCTTGTTTTGTGCAAAATAGCTTTGTACTTACATGGTAAAATATGAATATATATAAACCTTTATTATCCATATAACACGTCTATTATTTTAGACTACACTAGCACGGTGCTCTGCCACAACAAACTGAGCGAACCGGTGGCTGGTTCTTACCCACAAACACTACACTGGTTGGAAAATATGTTCCTTCACTCTATAAATCAAACCACAATCTTACCTTTGAACAAACATCAATAAACATACTCAGATACATCATACAGTGAAGAAAGGAAAACACATAACTGTAACTTAATAAATAATAAAATTAAAAAAAAAAAACAATACTCAGTATATAAAAAATGTTAATCCGATTGATATGTTCATTAAAGATTTATTTACCGTATCCAATGAAAGCAAGCAAGACAACAACGTTCATTGTTGTTGTTATTTTCGTGTTAGAAAGAAAATATCTTCCGTGATTTTTGTCAACAACTAAAAATCATGTGAGTATCACGTGACCTTTTGCCCTATTGCACGGAAAGGTAACAGTGTAGGAAATGTTTTACAACAGTGTTAAGATACCCATTTCTTTTTTTTATAGAACGTCTGAACGACATGCCTTGTGTTAATGCCTTTTGCTATTAATGTTCATGACCACACATTTTCGAGGTTTTCCTCCAATTTCCCCCCTTGTGGCTGTTTGTGCTTTAAGAATGCAAGAAATGCTAAAAGCAAATAACAAAAAGTGTTAAAATAGCATGATAGCAAAAATAATATTAAAGCGAGTCAAGGCTATTTCTTAATAGGGTCAATGAAGGTGCTTATATCATATAATTTACGGTACTATATCTATATTTGGTATAAACTTAAATTTTAAAGGCCTAGTTTAAGTCTTCTATAAGTGCCCCCCCCCCCCCCCCCACCAAAAATAAAATAAAAATACAACGTCTGTTAATTGATCTTAATAAAGATATCTTGAAGACATCTTAAATTGATTTGAAGATGTCTCTAATTAAGTACTTGTTTAAAATATGATTACATAGCTATATTGTTAGCTGCATGGGAGTACGAACATTATTGAGACCCATTTACTAGCAACATCCATGGCAGCTGTTGCTTTCACTGATAGAATTAGAGAGACCTTCAAACCAATTGAAGAAAGTTCTAATTAATAAGGGCAACAATTATTTGATAGATAGCTCAAGTTTTGATCTTCCAAAATGTATTTGATGATTCTTCTAATTCTATTAATGAGCTCTTAATTCAATGGTTAATCTTGAGCATTTATTCGGCTGAATTTAAAACAACACAATGTATTAAAATGATATGAGGACTCTGATTGCTTTGGAAATACCTCCATATGACTAATTAAAATTGTGTGCTCTATTATTCAGTTAATTTCCAGATATCTTCAGCTCTTCAAGTGATTTGGAGATATCTTTAATTCAATTGATGATATCATTTATTCAATTTAAGTTCTCCGTAATTGAATTGAAGAAGTATATAATTGTTTAAAAAGCTCTTATTAGTATTTGAGTTAATGTTGAGTTGGCGTTCGGTCCATTGGCATTGTGCCCGTTAATGCAAAATGAATGGGTAAATTTGTATCAGAACCTGATATTTTACTCCAGATGTATTTAATTTATTAACACAGTAACTTGGCACTTTCAACAGTTTTATTTTAAACTTACAATTACACCTTTTACACATTATTAGGATAAAGACATCGGTCCATTTAAAAGTCCTTTCAACTACAATTAAAGAGTTAATGAGGACTACAATAAGATAAGTTTTGTGTAGTATTTAGTAGCTCTTATTAGTTCGTCTAAGCTATTTTTCTTAGTAGTTCTTTACTTTTTATCGTAGTTGCTTTTACTGAGCAGGATCCAAAAATAGCTGCTACACGTACTGTACACCCTTTTCAGACAATTTGAGGAATGCCGATCATTTTAACGTTTTAAAAAGCAGGCATTGCTGAAAATTTTTAACTGCACAAATTTCGTACCGGTCTCAAAAATAGACCGGTGTGTTTCGGTAAGACCGGTGTGTACACAATGCACAAATTTATCTGTTTTCGAAATTCTTACACTTTGACCATGCTAAATGTTACAACTTGAAAGATTTGCGTCGACCGCTTAGTTTCGCCATTTTGGCCGTCGTTCACCTTCACTTTGGAAATCGGGCCAAATTTAAAGAACATGGCAACTCCGATTTCAAGAGCCATATGCAATTCTGTAAAAGTAAATATCTATTAATTGTTTGTACCATATTAATTTAATATCTTGCGTCACAGTTTTCTTATAGGGGGTTGAAAGTAGTCTCGCCGCGTTGTAAACAATCTGGGTGGGGAAACCATCAGTTCATAAAATTTGTGCTGGTAAATGAGCTTAACACAGTCAGTGTAGCCCGTGGCAATTTTTGAGTCGATAATGTTCTGTATTGAGGATTTGATTTCACTTATTTTATTTATTTCTAATTTCAGACGAGATTTGGCGTGCGGAATTATGGTGCTGTGAGCCCGGCTGTTAATACAGCAAACAGGGTTAGTTTGACAGTTAACCAGTGCTAACAGGCGTTTTCTGAGTTGGATCACAGATTATATTACATTTATCTGTCTAAGCTGGTTAGGCATATTTTTTGCATTGAATTTGTTGACAGGATATCAGTGGTCGAAATTAGCAGAAGCCCGCAAGCCCTGTACTGGTAAAATGTCTACCGGGCTTGCTCAAATTCTGCATTTTATATAGCAGGGCTTGTTCAAAAATTTGATGCCAAGCAATAGTATAAGAATTCGGGCTCGTTCATCCAAAAGTCTAATTTTGGATGACTGGGATATGTTGTTATAACTTTATAACGGTTACTGGCTAAGGTCACAAATCCGAACAATTTTTGCAGTTTTTCACAATTATCTTGGGGAGTTTTTGTTGCAGTAAGTTAAAATTGTGATGAAACATCTTTGGTTAATGTGACAACATCTGTCAAATTACAGATTCACGATCTCATCAATTTTATATCAAAAATCGTTCATTTTATAGACAGTAAATCACCCTTAAATTTATGCTATGGAGGGCACAAATACCGAACACTTGAAAAGTGAAAATACATGGGCATACAATTATAATCAATAAGTATGCTATATTAAATAAACACTTAGCTGCAAAGTTATTTACTGCAAAGTTATTTATTGTTTCCGATGTTTTTCAAAACATGCAATTCAAATGTAAAGCGCGATTCCTATTTATAAATATCTTGAATGTAGGTCAACATAACTGCAAAACCTAAATATGCGAGTGCGCCCACTGATGTGTGCTACATTTTGATCTTTAAGCGTATAAACATTGAATGGCATTTTTTTAGAAAAATACTCAACAAAACAAGATGAAACTTCGCAATTGTGACCAAGGCAAGCCATTGTATTGATCTAGATCATCAAATAATCGATTACAGTAAACAAGCGTGTGTTTTAGCTGGTGTTCGGGATTTGTGCCCTGTTCAGAAATGTACTGTCAACCAGTATGCCTTAGAATTTAAGCACGATAGGTTTTAATATTCAAGAAAAGATTAAAACAGTACAATAAATAGATGACCGACTCAGCATCAACTGTTATTTTGAATGAATTTTTTGTTAGTGACTAAATGAAGAAACTAGATGCCCATAATAAGATTCTGGAAATTCATAGTTGTCAATTTATTTCTTTACTGAAGAGTTAAAATTTGACTTAAGGCAAAAGTTGCTGAAACCACTGCCAAAGACTGGAAGATCATTCAGAACTTGGATGACTCCCAACTTACACGAGTTGTTGTCGCTGTGAGAGCTGGATCAAGACACGAGAGTCGAACAAACAGGGGGATCACACACTTCCTCAGACATGCCATTCAGATTGTAAGTAAATACTCATTTCTTAACCTTTTAAAAGTCTTTTCTAGGGATTTTGAGAGAAGTATTTGCACCTAAATTTACAAAATAGTTGTTGCTTCATGAATTCGGAATGAAAACTCAGGAATAACTTTTTAAAAATTTGGAATCCTTAAACTGTAGATAATCCATTCATTTATGATATTCAAAAGATATGAATGGATATTTAAAAAAGAGATAGTTCCAAGTTGGAACCTTCAACCCAGATGGACAAAACTAAAACTGTAACTCCCAAATGCCTTTCATCTTCAGGGAAATGCCAACACATTTGCCCTCAACCTCTACAATACACTGGAGGTGGTTGGAAGCACATTCTCGTGAGTACAATGTTAATATGATTTATTTACTGAATGTTTATTCACTTCAGTGGTCATAATTAGCACAAGCCCTGCACTGGTAAAATGCTTTCACCCGGCTTATTCAGATTATGAATTTTATATAGCAGGACTTGTTTAAAATATGTTTTATGCCAAGAAATATTGTTAGGCTTATTTATTGATCAAAAAGTCTAATTATGAATGCTATTTCTTTACCATCAAAATGATTTTGTTTTGTGACATTGGTGAATATGTATTTCATTGTAATGCTAAGTTTCATGAATGATTGTGTGTTTCAGTACAAACACAGGGAAAGAGACAGCATATCTATGTTACAGTGGATCTAATCAGTATGGGTAAGTCAACAGCCTAGTTAGATTGTCTATTATGTACTCTGCACAATGCTGGAAAATATTCATTTGAAAGCACCCCGGAGGTCTGACTGGTGAACTAAGAAGTTATACATTATTATGATTTTTGAACAAGACAAATTTGGAGACAATTCTTAGGCAAGATGTCCATTTCACTTATAGCATTAAACTTGTAACACAACCAATATCACTTATATAGTAGCAGAAAAAAGAAACTATGCATAAGCAAACAGCAGCAAGGAAAGGTCTGATTTGCATGAAAGGTCAATGTCGCCCTAAAAGGCCAGTTGGCTGTCACTGCAATGGAGCCAAATTGGGGATATTTGTAATATTTTTGTGACAGCTTTTTGTTATTGGGACAACTGTTTGTTTCCATTGCAGGATGGAAGCTGTTGAGGCAGTATTACGGAACGTTTTCCGCGCTGGGTTCTCCGATTTAGACTGGGCCGCATTCGCAGGTTGTCAGAATAAAATGCTACATGATTTGCAAATTCTTAGCAACCAGCCTAATGTCAGTAAGTATTTTGAGATTTTGCTTTGCTAGTTCAAAATGTAGAAAATTTCAAATTTCAATTAGGGCTATTCCTTTTAAACATATAACCCCTACAGAAGCAAATTTACCCGTTTTGGGTCCAAAAAAGCGAAAGAAGACACCCACCCATATACTGTTTAAATATTTGCCTTCCCTCTGTGGGTTATATTTTTACTGGAATTGCCCTATCCATCCATAGGTCATGTTCGTGCGATTATGGTACTGTTGATGAATTTATTAATCTTTGTACATTTAATCTTGGAAGTATGAAATGATTGTGTTGCGTTAGATTATGTCATAAATATATTTAAAATTAAAACTTTTGTACATTTACATTATTGTTTTTCGGCTGTCTGATATCGTGTTTAAACATACTACTGGTACATCCCTTTGTCAGAAAATCTTTGAAGTGATAAGTATTTAAAAGCTTCATCATAAATATGTGAATGTATAATAGGAATCACTGTATTCTTTTAGAATTGATGGAGAACTTGCACTCAGCAGCTTACAGAGACACCCTGGGAAATCCTCTGTATGCCTCTAGAAACTTCATCGGCTCATTCACCAAGGAACAGGTAAGAGCATTTATTGTGATAAACAATGGGACGATTTTTCAGAAATTTGTTATGATTAACAGTGGTGTTAACATGATCATTGTAAATTTTAAAATCTTAATTACTCTAAAAAATTCATTGACACAATTGTAAATTTCTTGATGCTTTTCAAATTCTGTTTATATTTTCTTTGCAGACCAGTGAGTTTATTCAGAATCACTACAGTAACAACCGGGTTGCCATTGTAACATCGGGTGTGGATGAGGAACTGTACCAGTCACTGACAGGATGTCTGGACGGGTTCCCACATTACGCGTACAATAGGAAGGGAGCAAAATCCAACGATGAGAAGGCGCGTTATACCGGAGGTAATAACAATGATTTAGTGATCGCAAGACTTGCCTGACCAACAGCCCCCAGTATGGTACCGTAAATTTTGAGTGGGTTTGGTATTTTTTTGAAAAAGTTTGCAATAGATAAAGATTAAAAAATATGAAATATAAATGTTCAGGGAGCTATTTCAATCAAGATTAGAGTTGTAAATTGAAATTATCTTAGTCCCATAGTTTCATTTTGCAACATATTTGTGAAAATTGAAGTCAACATTGAAAAAAAAAATTAACACAAAGTTGAGGAAATAAATATAATCTGTGACGTATACACTGATTTAAGGTAAGGGCTATTCCGGTATACACTGATTTAAGGTAAGGGCTATTCCGGTATACACTGATTTAAGGTAAGGGCTATTCCGGTATACACTGATTTAAGGTAAGGGCTATTCCGGTATACACTGATTTAAGGTAAGGGCTATTCCGGTATACACTGATTTAAGGTAAGGGCTATTCCGGTATACACTGATTTAAGGTAAGGGCTATTCCGGTATACACTGATTTAAGGTAAGGGCTATTCCGGTATACACTGATTTAAGGTAAGGGCTATTCCTGGAATAGCCCTAATTTAATTTATGACTAGAATCCTTTATTTAGCCAGCCGCCAGTATGGCTATTGCTGCCAGTACAATGCTGGTGATGAATAATGTGTTCTTATTTTGGGTTCTACTGTTTGTATTATTTGGAAGAAACTATCCAATATTTCAACTGAATCGGATACTTCAAATTTATGAAAGTAACTGTATATAGTATTTGCAGTTCTTTTGTCTTCCATCTGAATAATTAATATCCTTGTATATTAAGGTTGTATCTCAACTTGATCTGCATTTATCATGTAATTTCATAGTTACACATACAGTCAAACCTGTATTAAGTGGCCACCCTTGGGAAATGATCAAAGTGGCTGCTTAAGACAGGTGGCCACTTAATCCAGGTTTGACATTTCCGCCACATTAGCTTTATTCAGAGATGGATTATGTATCTTGACCACCACCTCACACCTTAATCAATAACATCTGTATCAATATTATTGAAGAAGGTCAAATACAAATACATTTGTATAGATAAGATAACTTTATTTCAAATTTATAAATAAAATACATAAGATAAATTTTGATACAAGGCATAAACAAAACACACCACATATCAATTACACAATTACATGTACATACACATTTTTGAGTTCACTTTTTAAAGTAGTCCGTACATTAAATAAATGTTGATGCATAGCATAAATAAAACACACTGACACCACATATCAGTCTACACATTTACATAACTACATGTGCATACACATTTCTTGTAATTTCCTCTGTCTTTTTGTGTTAGGATTTCCATTGATTTCAGTCCGTCCACAGTTAAATTCCTTGGTAAAACTTTTTCCACTACGGCCGTTTTTTAATAACTTTATTCACTCGACAAGTTCTTTTAGAGTCAAACACTTTCGATAAAAAAAAATTCAGCCATAATCAAAGTTAAAAAAATATTAAGAACAATGCATTGTGACTATTCGTTCGTAGAAATATAAATCCGTGCACTTTGAAAAATAATATAGAAAAATCGTAACTCGTTTCACGCCGTCGAATGACAATGCAAACTGTGAATTTAAAATGACCGTTTTTTTGTCGGTATTTAATAATAAACTTCTTTATTATTTAATTATCGTATTAATTGTGTCATTAATTGTGTCAATTCTGATCAAAACATTCGCCGACATGTAATAAACATTATTTCTCGATGAGTAAACACGCATGACAATCGTGTGATGCAATATTCATTTTCATTGGATGACGGAAATACCCGAGGCCGTCGTTCTTTTCCGTAAACTTCTATTCGCAATTAAAGCTGTGTATCGGACAAATATATCAGCGGAGGTGTCAGTGACAAGGGATTAGTGGCTGCTAATTAGTGATTATATGGCTTCATGGGGACAAAAATTAGTGGCCGTGGCCGCGTTAGACAGTTGGCCGG
Organism: Mya arenaria; assembly: GCF_026914265.1. Classification (NCBI taxonomy): domain Eukaryota; kingdom Metazoa; phylum Mollusca; class Bivalvia; order Myida; family Myidae; genus Mya; species Mya arenaria. Next base: position 32,700,455 of record NC_069123.1, on the reverse strand, counting down.
TTAATGCACGTACATTATATAGTAAAAACGTACGGGGGGAATTTGGAGTGGCCCGTTAAGGCAGGTGGCCATTTAAAGCAGGTGACCGTTCAACCAGGTTTGACTGTATCTTCAATGTATTGATTATATCAAAATAATGAGATTGGTTTCCATGGTTACAGGAGAAGCCAGGGAGGAAAAGCCAGACCTAGATGCAACATATGTCGCCGTGGCAACTGAAGGACCCAAGTAAGTGGAACTAATACATCGATAAATGAGGGATAATTTGGTTCCTAAGGCTGCATATACATGTACATAGGGTTTAAGCCAGGTTTTAAAAAAGACAGGGTGCTGTAAAAGAGGTACAGGGGCTAAGAAGAAAAGGGCACATTGTATTGAGCTGTGAAGAACTAAGTTGGGTTGAAAGCGAAAAGGTTCTGTCTGCTTCTTTAATTAATGTCACTTAGAACCTTTTCGCATTCACCCCTTGACAGTTACTGTCTTGAGCATCATAAAAATGGCAGAAAATCTAGGAATCATGTTTAATTGAAGTTATATATTTGACTGTCTTTAGCTTTTAATTCTATGACGGTTCTGCAGTTTGAAGGTGCCATGCAGGGCACCGTTAGGGCAGAAGCATGTTTTAAAAAAAGGACAGTGTGCAGCACCCTTCCATAACTCTTTTTCATTAGGAATTGTAGCAAAAAAAAGATGGGTAGACACTAAATGGAAAGCTACCAAATAAAATTATTATTGTATATATTGCAGTGATCATGATTTGCACTGGTTTAGCTTGTAGCATTGATGCCCAGCCCTGGTGTAACTGTGGCTTGTTCATCCATAAGTCTTATTTTGATTGCTGTTATTGTATATTTTAAACTGGTTTAGCTTGTAGCATTGATGCCCAGCCCTGGTGTAACTGTGGCTTGTTCATCCATAAGTCTTATTTTGATTGCTGTTATTGTATATTTTAAACTAGCCCCTCTCGTACATTTCAGACTGGGCAGCCAGGAGGCTCTTGCAGCCGGTGTTCTGCAGGCAGTGTTGGGACAGGGTCGACGTATCAAGTACAGCCTCAACCCAGAAGGGCCTCGACTGAATACAGCTGTCTCCAAGGCACTTGGGGACACAGTGTTTGATGTATGTAACAAGGCTGCCTTTGGGGAATGGGACCGGGGCCCTCAAAAAGTTGAATTTAGGGGGAATTTTGCAACGTGACAGAAACAAACAAAAAACACATTTTACTGCAAATTTATGTAAAATAAATATATTAAAACACAGTACACAATGTGCTTATAATTGTTGAACTTTTTAATTAACATTAGACCTGCAATAATTTTGTTCAATCTTTGAAGATAGGGAATGGAATTTTAACCAAAATGTTGGGAACCAAAAAATCATCAAAAGACTGCCCAGAGTAGTATTTTCCTCAAAACTTGCGTGGAGCTTTGGTAATTCTAATAAAAATCTTTGTTCCTGCAAACTTAAATTTAAATAAATAAATTAATATGAGATTTTAAGTGCAGCAGCCATCTTAAGAGCAGTGACTATTTTTAACACCATAGGCAGAGCATTCTTATAAATGGAAAAATTGGGTTTTAACTTCTGAGAATTTACGATGCATTAAATAGGCTTCTTGAATTTTGACAAATGACTAGCTGCTCTATAAACCATGGGCCGAATGTTCAGAATTTAGTTAAAGTTGAAATAGCTGTTATCTTCTGAATCGTTACTGTTCTGGTTTATTGGATACACCTGTGATCGCATTGTGAACAAACAAAACTCAGAATAATCGACCCATGGATAAATAGATACCTATGCATAATATATACTACACATATTATTCCTTTCCATTTCAGACAAATGCATTGAACATCAACTACTCAGATTCAGGACTGTTTGGCTTCGTTGTAGCTGCACCCAGTGACTCAATCAACACAGTGAGTGAATTAGACCTTCTAGTTTCATTTGCTATATCTTATTCATTTGAGACATTAAAGAAATACTAAAATTAATTTTAAAATTTAAAAAAAAAATGCAGAAAATACTATTTGTATGCTTTATAAATCGCAAAGTCATTATTTGATCGTTGGCAAATTAAAATTTAGCTAGATTTTTGAATTTTAAAGATCTATTTGGAAAAATCTGGAATATTAAACCCTCTTGAAACAAACTTGTAATATAGTATGAATAACGTATCTACAATGATTATAATAAATATAATTTAATGAAACAAATGAGAATATTACACAAAACATACCAAAAAAAAATGTGACTAAAGCTGGACTCTCACACATCTGTCGGTTTGACAATGTTTTTATGCCCCCACAAAGTGGCGGCATATAGGGTTGCCCTTGTCCGTACGTACGTACGTCCCGAAGATTGTTTCCGATCTAATTCTTGAAAACCGTTTGTCCAATCCTCACCAAACTTTAAACACATGTTTGTGACCATAATATCTTGATCAAGTTCGATAGTCATGGAAATCGCTTTAGTCATTTAGGAGTTACGGCCCTTTTTTGCCAAAAATTCCCGAAGATTGTTTCCGATCTAATTCTTGAAAACCGTTTGTCCAATCCTCACCAAACTTTAAACACATGTTTGTGACCATAATATCTTGATCAAGTTCGATAGTCATGGAAATCGCTTTAGTCATTTAGGAGTTACGGCCCTTTTTTGCCAAAAATACTTCAAAAATATATGTTTCCAATCTAATTCTTGAAAAGTATGTGTCCAATCCTCATCAAACTTTACATACATGATTGTGACCATAATATCTTGATCAAGTTCGATAGCCATGGAAATCGCTTTTGTCATTTAGGAGTTACGGCCCTTTATTTGCAAAAAAAGACTTGAAAAATACGTCCCGAAGATTGTTTCCGATCTAATTCTTGAAAACTGTTTGTCCAATCCTCACCAAACTTTTAACACATGTTTGTGACCATAATATCTTGATCAAGTTCGATAGCCATGGAAATCGCTTTAATCATTTAGGAGTTAGGGCCCTCAGATTATCCTGAATAATCATTATGGCTTATTTTCTGTGACAAAAAATCGAAGTGGGGGCATCCGTGTCCTATGGACACATTTCTAGTTGGTTTTTATCTTTGAATGGCCAATTTTTGTGTAATGAAACCAGTGATACAAGACTGCTGAAATAAGATCAGATCTCAGTTTATCATATTTTCATATGAAAGTTGATGTTTTATGGCAAAAAGCCTTACTAATGCTTTAAGAAAAATGAAATGTTCAGTAGTTTACCAAACATTTGATATCTGTTCTATTTTGAGTTATCTAATATGACTAAATTAAAGACATTGATGCCAAAATCGGCTGATTCAGGGACAAATGTTTGAAGGAGTGTCAAAACATACAAACTGTGAGACAGTGCAGCTGTAGGATTGTTTGAGAATTCAGGGTTTGGAATGGTCAATGCAAATTCTACAATTTGTTTTCCAGGCCCTTAGTGCAACCACTGAGGCGTTTGCCAATGTTATGAAAAATGGCATCACAGATGCGGAACTGCAGGCCGGAAAGTAAGTCTTACTGATTTACATGTACTGGGTATTTATACATGTACTGGGTATTTAAAGCTGTATGGTGTGTTTGAATTAGGTAGTAAAAGGGAGTTATTGTGTATTTTATTTCATACTGTAAGGTCTTGTTTACATATTTTTCCCTTTGCTTCACTGCATCCAGATGAATATGTTTAAGGACAAAGCTAGCAACTGCCGTATCTATGACCCTGGAGAGCAAGGAAGCCCGTATGTTTAGCCAAGCGGAACAGTCCCTGGCAGGGCTCCCAATTTCTACCCCAGACCAGATCATCTCTCAGATCAACAAACTTACGGCAGCTGACGTCAACAAGGTGGGTTCTTGTGTTTAACTTTAAAAGGTTAATTCAGTAATTCATTTTCAAACTGCTCAAGTTCATCCCTTGAGACTCATATATTTCACAACCTTGGGTCAGGAGCAATATTTGGAGTCCCAGGCATCATATTAACAAAACCCAGTGCATTCTGGGACAGTGCATCCCCAGGCTGCTCATATTAAAGAATATAAGTTATCTTCCATGGCTGCGAGTGAAAGATAGGTTCATCCCAACCTGAGTGTAGGGTGTTTTACGGATATAAGATACATTTTTTATGCCCCCGAAGGTGGGCATATTAAAATCGCACCGTCCGTCCGTCCGGCTCTGGAACTTTCCCTTGTATGGACAGATTTTAAAATAACTTGCCACATGTGTTCCACATACCAAGACAACGTGTCGCGTGCAAGACCCGTGTCCCTGCCTCAAAGGTCAAGGTCACACATAGTGTTTATTCACAATGGAGTGCTGCATATAAGGACATAGAGTATAGATTGCCGTGTCCGAGCTGTAACTTTCCCTTTTATGGACAGATTTTAAAATAACTTGCCACATGTGTTCCACATACCAAGACGACGTGTTGCGTGCAAGACCCATGTCCCTACCTCAAAGGTCAAGGTCACACTTAGTGGTTATTCACAATGGAGTGCTGCATATAAGGACATAGAGTATAGGTTGTCGTGTCCGGGCTGTAACTTACCCTTGTATGAAAAGATTTTAAAATAACTTGCCACATGTGTTCCACATACCAAGACGACGTGTTGCGTGCAAGACCCGTGTCCCTGCCTCAAAGGTCAAGGTCACACTTAGTGTTTATTCACAATGGAGTGCTGCATATAAGGACATAGAGTATAAGTTGTCGTGTCAGGGCTGTTACTTTCCCTTGTATGGACAGATTTTAAAATCACTTGCTACATTTATTCCACATACGAAGACGACGTGTGGTGTGCAAGACCCATGTCCCTACCTCTTAGATGAAAGATACACTAAGTGTTTATTCACAAGGGAATTCTGAATATAAGGACATAACAGTGTAGGTTGTCAAGTATGGGTGGTATTTTTTTATGTTCAGAGGCAATTTAAAATAACTTGCCATATGTTTTTGACACGTGAAGGCAAGATCAACTTTTCATGTACTGACCTTGTTCGTAGGTCAATGTCACATTCTGGGGCATTCGTCACATACTGTGACAGCTCTTGTATTACATATGGGTACCATTTTTAACCAGGTTTTCAACGAAAACCGGGTTATTAGAATGAGGTTGTCGTTGGGCGGGCGGGCGGGCATCAAACATTGGTTTCTGTTCAATAACTTTAGTTAGCATTGATAGATATTGACGAAACTTGGTGTGTAAGTTGCTTATGTGAAGAGCTAGCTTGGGATTGCTTTTGAGTGGGGAGGGGCTAAGGTCAAGGTCACTATTACTTAAAATAGAAAAATGGTCAAGGTCGCTGTTACTTAAAATAGAAAAATGGTTTCTGCCCAATAACTTTAGTTAGCATTGACAGATATTGATGAAACTTGGTGTGTAGGTAGCTTATGTGAAGAGCTAGCTTGGGATTGCTTTTGAGGGGGTGGGGCTAAGGTCAAGGTTGCCTTTTACTAAAAATAGAAAAATGGTTTCTGCCCAATAACTTTAGTTAGGATTGATAGATATTGACGAAAGTTGGTGTGTAGGTAGCTTATGTGAAGAGCTAGCTTGGGATTGCTATTGAGGGGGGGCGGGGCTAAGGTCAAGGTCACTGTTACTTAAAATAGAACAAGAGGCCCAAAAGGGCCCATGCTCTACTGGCATGGCTTTTGTGGTCATATCAATCCACAGCATGTATGTATGGGTAAAAGGCAACAGACATATAGTTTATGATTTGTGTTTGGGTTACCTGAAAACGTAGCACATTCAACATCTGAGCCCAGAAAGTATTGTAAGCAGATTAGTTTCATGAACTATTTTAATATGTGCCAAGTAAAAGTCATCTGATAAAAAAAATTGCTTTCAAAACTGTACTCATAGTAAAAAATTCTGTAGTTTTAAAAGTTAAAAAAAGTTGGTCAAAAGGTCAAAGTCAAGGGCATCCTAGGACAACGTTGATCAATTTGAACATACATTCACAATCAATTGTGCTGAGATGGATGTGCACAACACACAAAAAGATTTTCAAACCTTTCCAGATTTATGTTTACCAAACCTGTGAACCCTGGGTGTGGCCAGTAATGACACCAATAGCATAACTTAAACATTCACAACCAATTTTGTTAAGATGAATGCACAAACTACAGAACTTAAAGCTAAAAAATGGCCTTTGGGCTTTGAACAAGAACAAGGCAGAGTAATTCACAAAATCAACTGCAGAAGCAAAAAGCAAATTGTCTCTCAAAATCCAAGACTTGCAAATTGTCTATCTTAACTCTAGACTTGAATTTACATGTACATGTAAACTTGGCTAAAAATAGAATTCGCTCATGCAGACCTGGCTAAAAATAGAAAGCATTTCTTTAAAACTTTCATGGCCCATAATCTAGGCATTCATGGGCGGATTGTTTACACAACAGCATTTTTTTATACTATCAAGGGACATAATCTAGGCATGCATGGGTGGATCTGGCTTGGTTTTCGAAAGGAACCCAGCTCTAATGGATATCTAGATACTGTACAAGTTTCTTCGAGATACAATCAAAACTGAAGACTGTATCGTGTTCACAAGCAATTGTTTACAGACGCACGGATGCACATACTACGTACACATTACCATCGCATAAAAATGGTTTCTGCCCAATAACTTTAGTTAGCATTGACCGATATTGATGAAACTTGGTGTGTAAGTTGCTTATGTGAAGAGCTAGCTTGGGATTGCTTTTGAGTGGGGAGGGGCTAAGGTCAAGGTCACTATTACTAAAAATAGAAAAATGGTTTCCGCCAACAGTAATTTTCAGTTACTTCTCTTTTTGATTAAAGTAAAGATAAAGTCATACAACAAATTAATTGGCTATAATTTCTGATTGCCCATAACAAAAACCTGGTTTCGTCGCATTGCGGCGCTTCTAGTTTTTATCTGTGCCCATGGGCAAAATAAGGATTACCAGCATGGCCAAAAATTGGGATCTACTTATCTGGGGCAGGGGCAAATCAGTCAAGTATAGAACTAAGTATGAGTAATTTCCTTTTAAACACGACTTCTATTTTGTATTCATGGTTGTATTCCTATTTACAGGTAGCAAAGCAGCTCTCCGCAGGAAAGTTCACGATGTCATCTATCGGAAATCTGGCAGGCGTACCTTACCTTGACGAATTGAAGGATTTAAACTGACAAACTATACTAGAACTAGATCTATAGACAATTCATTTCATTGTGTTGCAAGCTGTGATTGAAGTATGATAACAAAATATTTTTTGGACATTTACGGCAAAATTTAAAGATTTGGATAAAAGTTTGGATCCTATTTGGCCGTTGAAAAGTGTGCTTTGTTCTTTTTCTGTAAAGGTATTAAATTCCAGGTAAACATTTGTGCTAATTGTAGTATGACAGTGTTTGTTTAAAATTGTGAATTATTGCATTCATTTGAATGCGATGCATCTTTTATGAAATAAATAATTTATTGTTAAAAGTTGTTTTCAATTCCATCTCCTGCATTATGTAAAATTTACACATATTAATAACCGAGTCCATTTGTGCATTTGTTAACTGGCTTTACCAAGTCTTTGCCGGAAAATAACACCAGAATAGTTTGACATGTGATCATGAAACTTCATTGATAGGTTGCCCTTAACAAGTAGATGACCCCTGCATTGTTTTATTAGTCAAAGGTCATGGCCAACTTTGTGTGCTCAAAAACTCGACAGCTCTATGACTAAGGAATTTCTATGGTAGACTGTACTTTACAAGTAGATGTCCCCTTATGTTTAGAAATATAAAGTTGAGAACTTGGTTAACCACTCTAGGACCATGAATGTGGTAGATTTTGTATCTGGGATAAGGTCAACTTATTCTGCCTAAAAACTCATTGAACTTTGGATTGTGAAACCTCAGGAGTAGATTGTACATGATCAGTAGATGACCCATATTGGTTTAGGGGTCAGAAGGTGAAAGGTCACAGCCAATAGTGGTATAAAAGTTTGGCCACACTTTTATTAGAGAATGGTTTGACCTCTAGGGCAATGAAACTTCTTTAGTAGGTTGTCCTTTACCTCTATTGTTTGAAGCATTATTTAAGTGTTAAGGTTGCAGCCAATGTTATTTAGCAAATATTGTCTGAAAACTAGAGAACAGCTTGACCTATGTAATGGTACATATGAATTACAATTAAAGGTTGGGCTCTTTAGGCAGCATAGACTGTTCTTGTTTTTTTAATAAATAGCTATGTGGCCACAAATTCCCCTGGCAGTTGAAAGTGTGAACATTTCACTCATGTTTTGAGTCTGTGCTATAACATTACAGGTTTTCTTTTGTTTTGATCATGAAAGTCAAATGAGTTGAACATGAAAATACATAAAAATAAAAATAAATTGTAACATTTTGATATCATTGCTAACTTCAAGTGGTCACCATTTCAGTTCTTTTCTTGAAATGTACAGGATGTTTCTTTCCCCATCTTCAAGAATATATTTGCACTATAAAATATAAAAAGCTTCAATATCCATATTCATGCTTATACAATATTCGATATTCGCTTATTACAATTATAATTTCATTCCCGGAAATTGCAAATTCTTTTGCATATTATAGTGTTTTAACCAGTCAATAAAAATGCAGCAGACAGCCATCTTACTGATATGTGTATTAAAATTGCTGCCATGGGCATTCAGGGAGCATCCATCACTTCATTCAAAACACTTGTATCATGGCTGTGAACATGTTGCAACATGTACAAATAGAAGGTGCTTTAGAATTGTAAAAATAGCAACAAAATATATACCGGGGTAAACAAAGTAGTTTTTTTACCCTCTAAAATTGTGAAATTTTGGGGGCCAATTTTTGTGAATAAAATTGAAAATGGGTATACGGTATGTTATTCAGAGAAAAGAAAAAGTGATTGATGAGGCTGTTTTTATTCCTTTATGATACAATTTAAATATGTACAAATTTGTGGCACTACAAAAATATTTTAATATACAATACAAAAACATAATCTCCTAAAAAGTCATTGTCTATCTTTACAACACATGTATATGATCGAGGTCATCATTCTCTTTCTATCTGAAGTTACCCCTTGGTGGTCCCCTCCCCATTCCTCTCATGCCTCCTCTCCCTGGGCCTCCCCTATTGACCCCCATGCCACGCCCCCCTCTGCCCTGGGCCCCTCCCATGGCCCCACCCCTTTGTGGTCCTCCCCTACCCCCTCTACCTCCCCGCTGGGGTCCACCCATCTGCTTATTCTTTGATACTGGAGATTTTGGCCTCAGTCTTTCAATCTCTTCCGAACACCCTGTAGTCTTATCGGCCTCCGTTTTGAAGTAATTCATATAATTCTCCCGATCATAATTACTGCTTGTCAACTCATCCCCGAGACTAAGCCATCCTGGTCTGATTGTGCTGTCTCTGCCAAAGAGGTGAAGCCTTCGACGACCTAGACAAAAATGCTCGATCATGTGAAATATCTCGACCGGCTTTTCTTTGCTGCCGTATTCCGGCTCTTCCTCTATGATAAGGTCAATGTCAACGTTGGCATGGATGAAATCACCATCTGTACTCCGCTTGACAGTTCCCTTGATGCCCATCAGACAATGCTCCTTTAAAAGAAAATATACAAGTGTGAGGTGAGGTTGAGCACATAAACTAGTTTACAACCCCAGTAAAATTGCATTTCACTGACCGTCCAAAGGCGATACCCAACAATCCTTAATAAACACATAAGCTACCTACACACCACCCTTTATCACTATCCATCAATTCTGGCTTGTGAATGTGTATGTTGTTGTTCAGTATTTCTGGCTCAGTATTCCCTTAGTGCCATTGATAGGAGTTTATGTTTAATCTTTTGACTACTGGACTTGCTTCTGTAGTTTTTCATATAAATGTTCAATCATGTAACAACCGAGAATTGCCTGGCGCCTGTTTCAACAAGATATCTTGGTCGTAAACCGCTGCTTTTAAGGGTTTGGGTACACCTTTATACGGACAGAATCTATGCCATAAATGACCTTACAATATTTTCATTGAAATTCAGTATTCTGCTACACCGAAATCGAGACTCTGTCTGTAATTGTACAATTGTAAGCCTTTTGATTTATTGAAACTGAGCCCTAATGGTCCACTTTCATTATCGTTCCATTAGATATGACTTTGACCATTTTCCATCACAGGGATGTGATTGATCTGACAGCCGAAGGCTTTGACCATTTCTGGTGATGAGTTCTGGGGGCGCTTGAGGCCATCAGTGGGGGTCAAAGGGGTTGAAGCTTACTGGTTTTTAAGGTTTTTTTGTTGTTTTTATTACCGGTAAATGATTTATTTTTTATCTTAGTGAAATTAGATTTGTGGAAATCTTCAGACAAATCACATTTCTGCAGTTATTAATTCATGATTAATATCTATTATTAATATCTTTCCTACATAAACCTTACATAATAAAGCTAATATAATTTAGTGTGACCCTTTTGTTTCCAAGTCTAATTCATTTTTTATTCTTTGTGTTAATCACGACATGTTATCATAATGACATGTAGCTCTTAACTATCACAGGGGCGATTTTTATCTAGGCGTTAATATGAGAAAACTATGACTAAGCAATATGCGAATGAATACCAGAAAATAAAACCTCAGCTACAAACAATGATTCATTAAATTTTCACATCTAGGAGTGGTTGAAGTAATCAAAAGCTAGAAATTGATGTTTTACATACTAAGCAGTCTTGTTAACGTTTTCATTTCCCCCAGTTTCAAAGCTCTATATTTAAAGCTACCTTTGTTCTTTGATGTACTGCCCCTGGCTCCAGGCTCTTGTTGTCCCCTGGTCGTTGTATGTTTGTCTTGATCCAGCAGATGTCCTCACATCGACGATATCCCCACATCTTCAAACACTGCAACATGGAACAGAAATATGAAAATAAAACAAAAATCTACTTTGTCGACTGCTTGGAATGCACTGGAAATGATTAAACAGTCATTGATTATGATTAGGACTGATGTAATTGAGGATAAATTTGAAAAATTTACTCCAAACATTATTCTATACAAATGGAGATGGGACCAAATTCTTCATATCTATCCTCAGATGGATGGTTAAATTTGAAAATTAAAGTCTAATACTCTAAGTGAATGTTGCAATTTGACAGGATATGAAACTTGAGGGATAAAGTTTGTCTATTAACATTGCTATCAAGTTTAGTAATGGTTGGATAAAATATGATTGAGTAAGGAATGCTACATGGTTAAAATTGAAAAGTGAAGGGCTGTTAAACCTGAGTAAAGGGTATGATGTGGCTGTGATCTGGCTGTTGATAAAATTCAGTGAAAATAGTATGGTATGTAAATAAGCATTACAACCAAGTTTGATAAGGATTTTAAAAATTATTTTGTTGTTGTGTGAATTCAATATTTTGTAGCGTAAAGTTTTGAGAAAGTCAACATTGCCATTCTAGATTTAATGTTATGTTTTTTAATTCCACATAGTACGCATTAAAAAATGGTATAAGCTTTCAAGTCTGATGGAAATGTTTGAAAGAAATGCCAAGTCATGGGAAACTTCTGTTTTGAGTGATTATAAAACAAGAGCTGTCACAGAGACAGCGCGCTCGACTATTCCGCCGCTTTTCAATGTAAGGATTGAAAAGTTTTGGCGAAACATGCATGGATCACTGTTAGATTAGATTTCAATGCAATACATGGTGTGCTGAGATATAAACATAAATGTGGTTCCATGCAAAATATTAACGAGAATTTCTAAGTCTAATAATAAAGGGCCATTATTTGCAAAATACAGTTATCTAACTTGGTTATTCAATTAAGTTGGGTGGTTGAATACCATTGTATAAAGTCTCAATAAGAGTTATCTTACTTGATTCAATAAGAAGGTTAAATAGATGGGAGCCTGTGTGTATTTTTTCAATATACTACATGACGTATTCGCTGAGGTATTGACTTAAAAGTGGTTACATGCAAAACTTTAACCAGAATTTCTATGTCGAATAAAAAAGGGGCCATTATTTTAATTTAATGCAAACTGGAGTTATCTTACTTGGTTATTTAAGTAGATGGTTGAGTACCATTGTATAAAGTATCAATGCAATCCATCAAGTAATTGCTGAGATATTAACCTATGTGTGCTTACATGCAAAACCTTAACCAGAATTTCTAAGTCAAATAATAAAGGCCCATAATTTGCATTATATTCAAAAAAGTGTTATCTGGGAATACATATCTAATGTTTCAATGCAATACATGATATATTTGCTGAGATATTGACTTAAATGTGGTAACATGCAAAACCTTAAACAGAATTTCTAAGTTGAATAATAAAGGGCAATTATTTGCATTAAATGCAAACTAGAGTTATCTAACTTGGTTAATTTAGTAGGTTGGCGGGTTGAGTACCATTGTATCAAGTATCAATGCAATACCTCAAGTAGTTGCTGAGATATTAACCTATGTGTGCTTACACGCAAAACCTTAACCAGAATTTCTAAGTCGAATAATAAAGGCCTTTTATTTGCATTATATTCAAATAATTGTTATCTAACTTCATTAATTTAGCATGTAAGATAGTTGGGAATACATATCCAAAGTTTCAATGCAATAACTGATGTATTTACTGAGATAATGACTTAAAGGTGCTTACATGCAAAACCTTAACCAAGGTGTGAAGCCAACGCCGACGCCAGGGTGAGTAGTATAGCTCTCCTTATTCTTCGAAAAGTCGAGCAAAAAATGGTATAAGCTTTCAAGTCTGATGGAAATGTTTGAAAGAAATGCCAAGTCATGAGAAACTTCTGTTTTGAGTGATTATAAAAAAGATATGCTATTATTGTGTCTAGATAAAAAAAATATATTCAAAGTTTTAATTATTTGATCCCCAGTCAGAGATCTTATGCTTTTAACTAATGAGCTTTCAGAGGATGCTACACCCTGTCCTATTCTGGTAGCAACCTTTGTCCTCATGGGCACCAGCATGTGCACTCTTCTGCATTTTAGAATTGAATTTTTTTAGATAATCAAATAATTCAAATGTTTTGTTGAAAAGCTTATTTCATGATTATAAATATATACACACTCAATATATCTGGCAGCTGTTCAAAACATAGACCTCCTAAAAGTTAAAAATATTTCTCACGTTTTTTTGCCAAGTTTACAATATGTAAGTTTTTTGAAGTCCAGTGTAGCCTTTTAGTTTTCTGCAGCACCCTGTCCTTTTTAAAACCTTGCTAAAACCCTGTAACTATACATTTTAATAGTGACCATTAAATATTGATTTAGTGTTATCTAAGGGCCATGCTAAAATTACATTGTACCTTTCTGCCTCTTTCCAGCCCCTCTGCATTCCCACACCAAATCCAGATAAACGATCGCTGGGCTGCCACAGAGGGAATGTCTAGTTTCTCAATCTGGGAAAATAAAGAGAAACTGTTATATTTGTTAAAGGCATAACTTTGTTTTTTAATGGTATTGAATGAAAAATTCCAATTTTCGCGTGCAATATTGAAAGATCAAGCTTAAAAAGACTTAAATGATAGTGTTGCTTTTAATTTAGAAAGGAGAATCATGTTTGAATCAGTAGGATTGTTATTACCTTAAATAACTGTTCAATTCTTGTTATTTTTGTGAGCAAGCTACACTATACTGTATATACAGCAACTTAGTATCTTATTCATGAACTGTCATCAACACATTGCCCTGTGTTTGGTACTCCAAAAACAGGTTTGGAAAGTATAGTCTTATGTTGAGTAATAATACGTTTGTACATACAACATAGAAATTGTCTCGTACTAGGGATTGAAAATCAGTCCAATATCATAATCGATCATCAATCAAGCCATTTCCATCAATTTTCAATTATTTTATCAAAATGGAAAGTTCATAAAAATGTTGAAAAAAATTAAAAGCTTCACATAAATGAAAGCAAATTCTTTTGCGGTATTTTTAATATTTTGAAGTATTTTTTACTGATAAGCTTAAGTTTTTTAGATAAATATAAAAAAAATATACTGCTGTTCTACAAATATTTTTCTGTTTTTAAAAAATACAGCCACATAGCTTTAAATGATTCAGGCATTATGCAAATGATTTAATGACGACCTCAATACAAAACAATCAATTTTCGATAATACTCGATCAACATTTTTTCCCTTTCTTAAACACTATACCTCATCCCAATCCCAGTATTTGTCGAACACCATGCCCTGGGCACGTTGATACTCGTGAAGTGGGGGTTCCAGAAGAATTACATCAAACTGGCAGCGGAGCTCCGACAGCTCAAATGTCTCCAAATCACACTTCATATACCTGTATTATATAAAACGTATATGAAAGTATTTCAAACCAAACATAAGATAAATATGTTGTTGTTTTTATTTCACTTATATGAATAAATAAAGTCTGTAGGTTGTGGATTCTATTTAATGTCAAGCTGTGTCTGTATATCATTTTCACACAAAAAACTGAGACAAATTTTAGAGTACCGGTACTCTATAAAAACAGTACATGTATGCGTCTTTCCAGTGCAATAAACTTTGTAAAAGTTTTGTCCCAAAAGAAAAGGATCAGATGCAAAAACATTGCTTCAGGTGCCAAAAATTAAGGTCGGGTTGGAGACCAATTTTTTTTCCTATAGATAATACACAGAAACCAAGCCTTCCTACACCCTTATTAGAACATGGGTGGTACCAGGGGGTATACTGGTTTCTCAGGCTGACTTTAAAACTTTAGAGTAAGCACATACGTTGGTGGTATACTTGTTTGGGCAATAAGTTCATCTTTCAATCTGATCAATTCCCGCAGTTTGGGATATTCCTCAAACCGATTTGCCAGACCTGAAAATTTCAAACAAAAGATACAGATTTTAGCTTAGACATAACGATACATTATAACATTATCTTTCGTTGTTAATTATATGCACCATACATCTGCAAGCAACGCAAATCATAAGATGCATTTGTCTGTGTTCCAACAATGTCAATCACTCTGCTGATGTCATAACAAGTACTATTGTGTGTGGAAAAATGTCAAAAACCAAACAAGGTAGTCATTAAAATGTAAATAACAATGTTTCCACTTTCTACATGAAATACATACCATTAAAGGCTTATTAGTACATAGTTTTAAACTGGGCGACCGTATTCTACTCTTGTGGATTTTGCAGATTTCAATTTAATTAGAAAAACCCATTGAGATTGAATACAACCTCCCTGTTAAAAAAAAGCAGTAACTAACCATATCATAATGTACTTAAGATACTTCTTTTGCCAAAATAATTTAGTGTTGTTTTAAAAAACTCATACAACTATAAATGCTTTTGAACTACCGAAGTTCAGATAACAAGCACTAAAATATCATTGTACATTAGGTCTGTAACGATTCTATGTGTTTGACTGAGAGTTAAATTTTCAATAAATCATCCTTTCACAACTAAGTTTTTCATAAATTATTCTTAGATCCCCAATGCCCCTGCCCCTTCTCAGTTCATGCATATACAGAAAGAACAAAAAACACCCATTATAACTAACTGAAAGAGGCCTTCATTAACTTACCAACATCTCTGATAAAGTTTTGTGGCCGCTCCCCCGTGTCAACAAAATGCTGACAGTAGTCATTGTGTGGGTTTGCACTCTGTGTGCCCTGCAAAACACAAAAAGAGAGAATGCCTTTATTCGATAAACATCAGTGGATTTTTACCCAGTTTACCAATATCATTGGCTGCTTATGAAAAACACATTTGACAACAGTGACTCACTGTCAGTGAGTTTAAGAATTTACCTTTAAAAAAGCACTTGAGTCTGTGTACACTTCTTCTGTTTCAAATTCAGGCTCCTTTTTCTGCAAAAAAAAGTAAAAACATAAATATATATCCAGTATACAGCAACAAGTATAATAATGCACATGTATGATAATGTACACATATGAAAATATGAACGTTAGATATCATCACAGACCTATAAACCTGGTAGATATGTCCATGATAACATACATGTATGATAAGGTAATGTATGGTTTATAGAGATGTACTTAAAGATGCACTCTTACTCACAAATAAGATGTACCACAAATAATACAATTGTTTTAATTTACCAAAAAGGATGAATAAATATTGAAAACAATGGTTCTTATGAAAGATAACCTGTTTATTTTCAAAGAAAGGTGCAGAAAAAACGGTATTTCTACCTTTCAATATGAGACAATAGTTGGTCACTTTCAATCTTTTAGGACCCGGCAGTATCTAATATATGTGCGTTTTCATCTGTATGGTTACAATCTTGTTATCAGTTATTAATATATTCCATAAATGCTTTATTCAGTAAGTAGTTGAAGGTTTATCACTCAAAATGTTTGTTATACATGTGTATGTAATGATTTTAAATACGAGTATCACTTCACCATCTAACAGGTCAAATATAAAGTTGAGATTTATTTTTCTTAAGTCTTTTAAATTAAAAGCTTTAATCATAGAACTGATTGAGGCCCTCTGGTTCAGAATTTCATATTTATCAGCAACAATACTAATTCTATCAGATACTAAGTGAACCTTGGACAACTTACCGCCCCAGAGCCAGAGGCGCCATCATCACTAGGTAAGTCTTCCTTCTTAGCTTTTTTCTTTACAGAGGAATCTTGACTGAAACAGGAGAAACCAATCTTTTAAATAAATGTTACAGATATAAACAGTTTTGATCTTAAATGAACAAAGTCTACTGTTTTGTTCAGAATAATTAAAAAATAATAATATATTTTTTTCTGAAAAATCAAATTTATATTTAAATAATAAGGAAACTAACACAAAGTTGTTAATACCATTTGTTTTTTAATAAGAAAAAAAAAAACAGGAAATAAAATACAACAATCAAATATTGTAAATCATGTAGTTTTAAATATTTTTACATTCAAGTTTAAGGGTTTATCCAAACCTAAATTCCTGTTCGCTATAATTACATGTTGGTCTACTATAACATGTTTCCCCAAAAAATCAAACATCCAAACTGCCCAAATAGCTGAATGTTAATCACTCGCTTTAGGTGTGGTAGATTTTGGGCTAAATCTTTGGCTGTGCCATACAGGGGCGTAGCTAGGGCCTTAAAAACTTGTAGGCCCGATGAGTCTATGTGAGTTGGGGACTGTTATATGCACATTACACACACTTAATAAAACTTGCAATGATCACAATAAAATCAAGCAAT
This sequence comes from Mya arenaria, assembly GCF_026914265.1. NCBI lineage: Eukaryota > Metazoa > Mollusca > Bivalvia > Myida > Myidae > Mya > Mya arenaria. The sequence continues at coordinate 32,683,289 of NC_069123.1, read as the reverse complement.
GCACCCTGCATGTAGTTTAAATAAACACCAAGCTTGCTTTGGTTAAAATAAAACAAACTTTTAAGTCGTTCAAAGTGTTTGAGTAGCTATTAGTTTTTATTGCATTTCCGGGTTATTTAAGTTTTGTCATTTTACCAAAAAGTTGTAGGCCCAGGCCTACAAGGCCTATATGTAGCTACGCCACTGCCATACAATTAAAATATGGTAACAGTAGCTTCCTTGCTTGGCACTTGGCATTAAAAAGGTAGTCCCAGGAATGGTGTCCTGTACTCAGTACTGGTTAAACCCAGGAAAGATGTCTCTGTGTGTATTGGTTCTTAACATTGAGTACATTAAACAACCAAGTGGACTATTCGCATGGAGCTAGGGTATCACAACTGTTGAACAACCAAGTGGACTTTTTGCATGGAGCTAGGGTATCACAACTGTTAAACAACCAAGTGGACTATTTGCATGGAGCTAGGGTATCACAACTGTTAAACAACCAAGTGGACTTTTTGCATGGAGCTAGGGTATCACAACCGTTAAACAACCAAGTGGACTATTCAAATGGAGCTAGGGTATCACAACCGTTAAACAACCAAGTGGACTTTTTGCATGGAGCTAGGGTATCACAACTGTTAAACAACCAAGTGGACTTTTTGCATGGAGCTAGGGTGTGACAACCGTTAAACAACCAAGTTGACTATTCAAATGGAGCTAGGGTATCACAACTGTTAAACAACCAAGTGGACTATTCAAATGGAGCTAGGGTATCACAACCGTTAAACAACCAAGTGGACTTTTTGCATGGAGCTAGGGTATCACAACCGTTAAACAACCAAGTGAACTTTTCGCATGGAGCTACGATAATAGGCAATCATTTAACAACCAAGTGGACTTTTCGCATAGGGCTAGGTATCGCAACCATTTAACAACCAAGTGGACTTTTCGCATAGGGCTAGAGTATAGCACCCATTAATCAATTAAGTGGACTTTTCACATAGGGCTAGAGAATAGCAACCATTAAACAACCAAGTGGACTTTTCAGATGGAGCTAGGGTATCGCAACCATATCAGGATCATGCAGCTAATGGACTTTTTTTAGAAACAAACAAACATTCTTTTCGAGAGGAGTCCATCTTTACATTTGACTGACCTTGCAGCCTTAGATTGTTTTATTTCTTCCTTGCTTTTTAACACATTCTTTAGGTCCTCTGGTTTCTCAACACCAAACTGAAAAAAAGGATAAGAGTATGTCACTAAAACGTCCATGCTAGCACAAATACCAAAACCCTTGAACATGTTGGCTTTGATTTATCCTGTGCTAGAAAGGTATAAGTATTTGTAGGAGTCATCACGCTGCCAACACAGTGTTTGGTCACAGCACGCTGCGTGATGTCAACATTAAAGTTTTTCCGACATCTTCGAATTACCTGTCTACTTCCTTTGACCATTAACAACTGGTCTTGACAACCTTTTCCTTTCTTAATATGAGACTATATAATTTTATTTTTCAAAATGAAACTTGTGAACAGTCTATATACACAGCTATATATTGTTTGTTTGTTTTATATTAAAAACGTTTTAAAATATGGAGGTCTCAAAACTTTCCAGACATCCCTCATATTGGTAAAAAAATCTGGAAAGGTACATGTGTAGGTTGTGTTTTTGCGGGGTTTCTTTACAGTATACTACTAAGGTCCAACAAGTGAAGCAAATAGCAGTTATCATTGAAAAGTACTACTGGTAATCTAGCACATAAAATATCTGGACAAGAGGTTCATCAATGTTACCTCTTATTGATCTAAGGATGTGTCACCAGTCATGTCAGGTATTCTATTTATTATTGTTAACTTAATAATATATATTAAAATATTTGAAAATACAATCTTTTATTGCATTAACTCACAGAAAGATGTTTTTTTGTCTCTACTCAACATTTGTTCATAATGTTAACATGGCTACACCTAATCAAGGTAGCAATTTCTAAAATCCAGAAAAAAAAGAAGCCAGAACAGCGTTCATTTAACGCTCAGTGGTTTAAGAATCTCTCCTGGATACACTGTGATGAGGTAAAATTAATATCCTAGATTTGAATTATTTTTCATGAAAAATATTTGTGTACCTAAGTTAACAAGTGTGGTTGTGTCAGCTTTTTAAGCAAAATTTAAACAGTAAGTACAGCTTTTAAACAATGCTTGAATTTATATGTATATATGCCATTAATGATCACGTCTATGCTTTTGATTACCAAGTTATTGATCCCAAAACTCAATGAATATCTAATATAGATAAAATATGTAACATTACAGCCTAGTCCAAATAATTGTACGTTGACGGATTTTTTTTAGATTTTTGATATGGCAAATCCTTCACGTACAAATTGTTTAGTATCAAAAGTGGGTAGTTGTTCCGATCAGGATTCCGCGTTAAAGCATATAGCGTCTATAAAATATCATAAAAACAAGAAATATTACCAGATAATGTTATTTTACATTAGTTCCGTACACAAAAAAATAAATATCCAACTTATAATTATCAGTTTGACGGCTTTTTTTCATTTCATTCTGTCAAAACATACCGATATATACATGAAGGGCACCTGCAAGGCTTTAGGGCACAGTTTTAAATCGCTCGGAACATTTCGGCCATGGCCGAGTTGTTACGATTGTATAACGAGGTCTATCTCGAAGCTTTGTCGGAGGAGGCCGAGCTATTACGATTGTATCGAGTTGTTCCCCTTCGCATAATTGTTGTCTGTGTCAGTCAACTTTCGTTTTATTGGACTTTTATTATACTTACATGGTAAAATATGAATATAACTCTTTATGATCAATTTCAACCATAAAATACTTCACTTAAAACAATTTCAATATTTTTAAAACACCCCCGTTTTTTGCACATTCCCGTTTAGATGTTAGGGATTGGAAGAATCCCGTATAACACGTCTATTATTTTAGACTACATTACAGCCATGTTTTTTACTAGAAGTTTATTATAAAATTAATATTTTGTATTGGTAACCCAAGCATATTCCTCCACCCCAAGGGAGGGAGAGACCCCCTCCCGAACCAATCCCTTCTACTGCCCCAATGTAAATTTGCTGGATGGTATTTTAATCGTGCCGTATTAGCTGCAAAAAAGTTTTATCAGGGACACTCGGGGGAGCCGAAGCAACAGTCATACGCACTGTATCGAAACATTAAAATGGGTATTTATTGCTAAAGTGATTGAAGACGTCTGATCAAATGCTTTGACACATTCAGATAATACAACTGTTGTTCGATTAACTTAGGTTTACTTTAGCAAATGACATAATTTCGGATAACCTTATAAATCGGACACCTAGGTTGAAAGAAATACATGTACATAGCTTAAAAAAACAATGACACTTGGCTTGAAATGAACAAGATATCTCTTACAGCTTTTGCAAGCAGTTCTTTTCTCTTTTGTGACCGTTCTTTTAACTCTTTCAGTCGACAACTCATTTTGCAAATTGTCGCCTCACCGGATCGACAATGTCGTAAATACAAAATGTCGGATACAATACTGGTAATCCGATAATCGTGAAGATAAAACCGGGATCCAAATATTCCAGACATACACAATTAATACAGTAACAAAGAGTGAAACTTTAGTAAAAGATGCATATTACATATAACATCTTTCAGTCCTGCCTAAACCATCACGGACCTATGAACAATTTTTTGGCCCATGAAGCCACTTAGAACTACTACCTCCTACTAAAAATCAATAATAAATTTAATAGGGTAATTTATTGTAAACTTGTTCCATATAGTGGTGTTTATATTTCAGAAAACCTGTACATATATTTTTTATGACAGAGTCTCGATAAAGATATAATCATATACATTATCATACATGTATGTAAAATAGATCGAATTTAAAGGATATGATAAGCGTTGAAAATGGCACGCAACATTTCAAAATATTATATTATATTGCTAGGACTTTTTGTGTCTATAAAACGTGAGACTCATAAGATTGAGTGTTAATTTAATATTATTTCATCAGGTTACGTATGTACTTTTGGTTGCGTATTAAAGCGCGCGACAGACGTCAGCAACGTGCGAAACGTCGAACAACTCAATTTCAAACACTAGACCAACAAATTTATAGTGCACAAAATGTCACCCCAAATATTATGAATATGATTTAGCCTGAAGTTCATTATAAATAGATAGTTTAAAAATACGTCAGATTTTTTGCATTAATAAGTAAAAGGGTTACCAACGAAAAATTACACAATTCATCAAAAGATCATATAAAAAATCAATGCACTCGCAACTATATTTTCCTGACATGCAAGTACGCAATATTAATTATAGTCAGATAATAATTAAGACATTTGTTTCTCAAATGATAAGGCCAGTAATTTGATCTTATTTGAGTGGTTGTTTTTATTACAGTAGATATTAAAGACATAATAATTGTATCAACACGCGAGCCTAACTGAACAAATTCAGGTAAAAACAGGGAATCTCACCATGGTTGCAACACGGATACAAGATGTGAGCAGGATTTTTAAACGTTCGCATTATAAGTTCTATGAAAATATTCATGAATTTGTCCATTGTATGCATTTTATTTTCATATGCTATTTTCAAATTCACGCATAGTTGTAATACATGATGGTAAAACAATGACAAGTTAAACTTTAACCACGGTATAAATCGTCATAAATGAATTGACCCACCATGAAACCTGTCAAGCCCATGGATCTGGGAATTAAATCCCCCCCCCCCCCCGATTATATATATATATATAAAAATAATTCTTTGTCTGCACTAACATCTCCAAAAATATGGTAGGTTGGCATGCATATTTTTGTATTTCTATTTGGGAACCGTGATAATGTACCAAACCGACCAATATCAGGGTACATCATTATTGGAGAACCCATCAGATATAAAATTGTCATATTTTAACATGCTCGCTCAAAAAAATGACGCTTACCTAAAGGCTCCCTATCAATATGGTGTCCTAGAGCGAATACAAAATGAATGTTTATAATCGCAGCCACGTTTTATTGTTTATAACATTACTTCACCCCAAATAGACATTGTTAAATTATTCATAAACTAACATCTTCATAATATGTTTACAGATTTAATGGTGGCATTATTATTTTTTTGCAAACTTTGTTCAAATTAAATTATTTTATATACTTTCATCAACAAGCACGCAACAATACACTTTTGAACTTATTTTATAAACCCAAGCCTAAAATCAGTCAATTTTCAATAGCGTTACTGACGCCTTTTAGCAAAAAATAGCATTCACAAGTCATATTTTTAACTAATTGTTAACAGAAGAATTCTTATTTTAACTCTTATTCATATTTTAGCATAGTTACAGTTACTTAAATTTGTAGTAGAAACACGCACAACAAATATATACAACTTAAGTTTCAAAGCTTCTCTCATCCATGACCATTTTTTCGCATCTTTTATAGTTATGGCCTAACGCCCTTTTATTAATAGAATATGTATTACGTTTATTAATAATATAAATAGACTGAAGAAAACAAAACCGGAAAGCATAAAAAAATAACTAAATAGATAAAATAGGACAAAGCCCTCAATTTTGAAGAATTATCGCTCTAAATTAAAGCTCTATAAATATGATAATATAACATGTAGGTTTTCTGTGCACCTCTGCTAACTATATACAAATACTATTTCCACGGAAAGAGATATAGAAATCCGCCATTTAAACCTCAAAATTTTATATTATGACACAACCTCCCAAGGTTTCTAATCTTGGACATATTTGTACGGGAACTAGCGGTGCTGGTTTTCGAGCCTGGCTCTCAGAGCCACCACTCGTACGTGTGGTCGTGCATGGTACGAGATCTGTCTTCTCTTCTGCCTTTCCATTGACTCTCAGTCACCATCGTACATGCGTATGTGGTCGCGCATGCTACGAGAACTATCCAATCGCCGTTCTCTACTACTACTACTAGCACTTATGGTCTTTATTTCACCCTATCCCTTCTTCTTACCTTATTTCTCACTCTTATTCACCCCTTTTCTTTTCGTCAATCTCTACTTTTCGTTTCTCCTTCTTCTTACCTTATATCTCACTCCTCTCTTTCCTCATCGGTCTTCTCCTGTATGGTCTCTACTTCTCATTTCTTTTTCTAACCGTTTATCTCACCCGTCCTCCTCCCTTTCATCATCCTTCTCGTTTCATCATCTTCATACCTTGTCTCCCACCCTTATTCCTCCATTTTCCTCCTCACCACACCTCTTAAATCTGCTTAATCTCACTCCCCGTTTCTCATCTTCTCTTCGCTTTTTCCTATCTGTCCTCTCACATATTTCCTCTCTTCTATTATCCGTCCTCTTCTATCCCTTCATCTTCTATATATTCATCTCCTCTATCTTCCTTCTTCGCCCTCCCTTTATGCCGGAAAAAACCCTGATAATTGATTCTTTTCGAAAATGTTGTGATGGAATGTTATACTACAGGGCCACGTTTACAGACAGGTTATGGCCAAGTGATTACGTCCCAATAAACCAGCCAATCTACACTCATTGGGTTTACTTCACACTTGTCCAAATGTTTATAGCATGTAATCGTAGCCAGCATCAAATTGACGACAATGTGGAACTACTACTAACATATAACCTGATAAACTATTATTAAGTACTAAACGACCATGCAGGTACAGACATCACCTGTACAAGAATAAATTCAACCGGAGCAGTGCCAACTTCTCAAAGGACATAGCGAACCTTAGTAAATTTCAAGACTTAAAACTACTCTTAGTATGTGCTCATCTATACAGTCTCATAATGATTGTATCAAGGTACAAAAAGTAAATAATATGCTGTCAAACAGTGTTCGAGCTTTCCTGACGAAATGCTGAAGCCAACTTTACCCACTTACTTTTGTTTGCCTACTTTATCAATTCTTTAATTATTTATTTGTTTTAGTTCTATTGCGACCTAGGCATTTCAGTGTATTTAAAAACTTAATTGGGCGATTTAGGTTATTTTCGGGGTATGAACGCAGTTGGGCTGGTTTAAGATTGAGGATACCTAATATTTAAGAAATAGAAATTGAGGTGTTAATATTTTGGAATTACCCGGCGACATGTAACTTGAAATAGAGTGCCCTAATGTCGACATGAGAGTCAGAAAAAATGTTTGCCAACTTAACCATATATAGAGTAGATCAGAGGCAAATGCTCCTGATTAAAATGAATTATTAAGTGAATCTGGGACCAATGACAAAATCCTACTCCCAGAGTAAATGAATCTAAGCATACGTGCAATCCACGTGCAGTTAAATACGGACGAATATTACAATAATATGGGACTTCTAAAAGAACTTCAGGATACCGGGATGCGCCGCGTTTTAGAAAGGCCCCTATCATAAAGCGGTCGCCCATGATTGATATCATATATTTTCGCGATACCAATTCACAAATTCAATGTCAAAGTAGTTAATATACATTTTAACATGTAGTTAAATGTCTTAACTCTACAAGCTGCCTTCAGTGAAACAAAATTGACCATTCGGAACGAACTATTTAGTAAAATGACAAAATTAACAGATGTGCTACTCAAGAAAGCTAGGAACAGTAGCGATATAAAAACAAAATGGTTTCAGAGTCCAACTTATCGACATAGAATGATAGCAAGACCTAACGTTCTTGGAAACAAAGTTGCTGTGGCAAACGTTGCTGCACTTAAAGGTAAATTTCTGATAAAAAAAATGTCAATAAACCCGTTTGAACTGGATCAGGTTTATCATGTTCATGTTAAATGTTGAATACTGACTAAGAAAACAGGGGCAGTTCCAGGATTTGGCGTTAGATTAGTGGTGCAACCTTTTGACTTGCGCCCCTCCAGTTGAATCATAATTTATTTGGTTTTAAGTGTTGGCAGGGGGATTTGTGGGCACTCCAATTTCCCGAAATGGCCCGAAATTGTGCATTTTGGTTGTAGTTTATAACTAATTCTCCTATATTGTTCTGAATCCCCTTGTGGAAGAAGAAAAAACATCATCTGCTGTTGCAAATAAAGCAACTATGTTATACTTTTAAAAGTTTGCTTCATGTTACCAAGTTGAGTTATTTTATATGGTATGTTACTGTCAAAAGACTATGAAGTAATGCACCAGTCAATTGTAACCATGCCCCCCCCCCCGCCCCAGGTCAGGGGTATAGCGGACTCTTTGACTTTTTGTCAAGCCTATCCAAGGTAAATTTCCCGCTCTGTGGGAACAAAGTGCTCGTAAAGTCCTTGTGAAATGCCAACGCACCCCGGGGACATCCTATGTAAGGCCTAGTCTTAAATAATAGACGTGTTATACGGGATTCTTCCAATCCCTAACATCTAAACGGGAATGTGCAAAAAACAGGGGTGTTTTAAAAATATTGAAATTGTTCTAAGTGAAGTATTTTATTGTTGAAATTGATCATAAAGAGTAATATTCATATTTTACCATGTAAGTGAAATGTTAATTTGCACTAAACAAGCATTTAATGCATAAAAACAAGTTGTTTACCTTTGCAATAAAACAAAAGTTGACTAACACAAACAACAATTATGCGAAGGGGAACAACTCGATACAATCGTAATAACTCCGCTTCGAGATAGACCTCTTTATACAATCGTAACAACTCGGCCATGGCCGAAATGTTCCGAGAGATTTAAAACTGTGCCCTGAAGCCTTGCAGGTGCCCTTCATGTATATATCGTTATGTTTTGACAGAATGAAATGAAGAAAAGCCGTCAAACTCATAATCAGAAGTTGGATATTTATTTTTTGTGTACGGAACTAATATAAAATAACATTATCTGGTAATATTTCTTGTTTTTATGATATTTTATAGACGCTATATGCTTTAACCCGGAATCCTGATCGGAACAACTACCCACTTTTGATACTAAACAATTTGTACGTGAAGGATTTGCCATATCAAAAATCTAAAAAAAATCCGTCAACGTACAATTATTTGGACTAATGTAAGGCCCATTCCGCACTATTTTTGGTGTGAAAACAAAATCACCATATTCACCCGGCACTGCGAGGCCACCTGGAAAGGTAAATAACGACCCATTTCCCCTCACTACCCCTTGTATACCCATGGAACTTGGGGGGCGTGGTTACAATTGACTAGTGCATAATGGTATCATATGGGTGCATTATAATTTATAATAGGGATAATATCTATTTGTATGTCTGTGCAATATAACTTTTAAATAATATTCGAAAAATATCAATAATATGCCTATTACTAATGGGAGTTTGGTCAGAGTGATGTCATAATATGTCGCATGGTAGCAGTCTACAATATTTGGATTTTCATATATACAGTACAAGACCAAGTTTCTGTATCTTCATGTCAAGTTAAAAAACCCTGATACATTTTGAATATCTTGAAGGATTGCATTTTAATCATAATTTATTACATGAACATTCATTTACGCAATATAATTATATGACAAAAAAGATCATCAAACAACAGAAATGGTACAATGTTACATTGTTTAAAATCATATTAAAAAGGACTTGCAAAGGGATTTGCCCATGAGTCCAACCTCAGTAACAGCCCTTTCCTAAAACAATGTATATAAATAAGCAAAAGGATTACCTTGTCACATAAGCTAGGAACACAAATGTCATATTTCATATCAGCACCAGTCCTGCATAAGAATGAGAAAAATGTTTTCTATATCTATGAGTCACAATTTCAAGCATTTTGTATGAAATGTATAATGCTTTAATTATTCACTGCCCAATACAATGTGATCTTGTGTCCCTCAGCTCCCTGTCCTGTTTGTACAACACCATGTCCTGTTTGTACAACACCCTGTCCTGTTTGTACAACACCCTGTCCTATTTGTACAACACCCTGTCCTATTTGTACAACACCATGTCCTATTTGTACAACACCCTGTCCTGTTTGTACAACACCATGTCCTATTTGTACAACACCCTGTCCTATTTGTACAACACCCTGTCCTATTTGTACAACACCCTGTCCTATTTGTACAACACCCTGTCCTATTTGTACAACACCCTGTCCTGTTTGTACAACACCCTGTCCTATTTGTACAACACCCTGTCCTTTTTGTACAACACCCTGTCCTGTTTGTACAACATCCTGTCCTATTTGTACAACACCCTGTCCTGTTTGTACAACACCCTGTCCTATTTGTACAACACCCTGTCCTATTTGTACAACACCCTGTCCTGTTTGTACAACACCCTGTCCTATTTGTACAACACCCTGTCCTGTTTGTACAACACCCTGTCCTGTTTGTACAACACCCTGTCCTGTTTGTACAACACCCTATCCTATTTGTACAACACCCTGTCCTATTTGTACAACACCCTATCCTATTTGTACAACACCCTGTCCTATTTGTACAACACCCTGTCCTGTTTGTACAACACCCTGTCCTGTTTGTACAACACCCTGTCCTGTTTGTACAACACCCTATCCTATTTGTACAACACCCTGTCCTGTTTGTACAACATCCTGTCCTATTTGTACAACACCCTGTCCTATTTGTACAACACCCTGTCCTATTTGTACAACACCCTGTCCTATTTGTACAACACCCTGTCCTATTTGTACAACACCCTGTCCTGTTTGTACAACACCCTGTCCTGTTTGTACAACACCCTGTCCTGTTTGTACAACACCCTGTCCTATTTGTACAACACCCTGTCCTGTTTGTACAACATCCTGTCCTATTTGTACAACACCCTGTCCTGTTTGTACAACATCCTGTCCTATTTGTACAACACCCTGTCCTGTTTGTACAACACCCTGTCCTGTTTGTACAACACCCTGTCCTATTTGTACAACATCATGTCCTGTTTGTTCAACACCCTGTCTTTTTTTTCCTTTAAAGCATGGCTAAAACCTTACCAGAAGTTTTTTAGGCCTGATTATGCAATGTATATCCCATGAAACATGAAGCAGTAGCAAAACTCAGCTTTTGTTATTATTTCAGACCCATGTCAGGATCTTCTCCAACAGATGTTGTCATGCTGGAAAAAGAATGAGTTTAAAGAGAACACCTGTCAGGACGAGTATGCAAAGTATGCCCTCTGCCTGACGAAATTCCGGGTAAGATCATGAACAGGCCAATACAATAAATTTAGTTTAATTAGGGTTTCATCCTTTTCAAAAACAGGTAGGGTAGGCTAGCTTTGCTTTATTATTTTTTTTAATTTTTTTATAAGGCTTCATGTAAGAACCTTATCGTAATCATTGGAGAATTGTGGTAAATTAATATTCTGTATAAAGCTTTAAATGTTTAATCTACATATTGAAACACACACTGAAAAAATAAAGATAAAAAAAATAAAAATTTGTTACCAACTGACTATAAAAATTTCGTAGGTAGGGTCGGGTAACCTGAACGAGACATATTTTGTTTTTAGACCACATCACAAAAAGAGATACTTGAAAGATGTTTATAGTTTTTTCATACAGATCCTGTTGTTCTACATGCCACATTCTTCAATACTCATTCAACTGCCATTTTCCAATGCCAATTTGTGACATATGTACAGAAGAGCTATAGATGACTTGCACATGGTCCTTTTATATGAATTCTTTGTCACCTCAATGCAAGAACTCTTAATTAGTGAATGCCTATGATTCATATATTATGTACCTGGGAATTTTCACAAGGCAGCATGGTGTTATATTGATTCAGATATTGCAATGAAGTGTAGGCGATGTTGTTTATATTAAAAGGTATTTCATACATCATTAAGCTGGATGAATGATTCATAGTTCCATTGACGGTTTAACTGTCGGTTATATATACGTAAAGTTTAAATGTCTGGTGACCTCTGTAGACTGTATAATTATGAATAATGGTATCATTTGAAGGGTTTTGGTTGCTAATAAAGAATGCACAAATCAGTACCTACTACCCAAGTTTTTTAAGTTGTTGACAATGAATGCAACTAGATTTCATTTTCTTTCTGGGCTTTTGGTTTACCAGGCCTATATCACATGGGTAATTAGATCAATACCATGTGTGGTTATTAGACCAATTTCATATGGGGTTATCAGACCAATTTTATATGGGGTTACAAGGCTAATTTCATATGGGTTATCAGACCAATTTCATACGAAGTTTAATAATCAGGCCAATTTTATATTAGGTTACAAGGCTAATTTCATATGGGATATCAGACCAAATTCATATGAAGTTTAATAATGAGGCCAATTGTATATGGGGTTACAAGGCCTATTTCATATAGTGTATATACCAATTATATTATTATTATAATACCAATTTTTTATGGTGTTACCAAGCCAATTTTATATGGGTTATCAGACCAATTTTATATGGGGTTACCAGGCCAATTTCATATTGGTTATCAGGTCAATTTCATATTAGTTTCCAGGCCAATTTCATATGGGTTATCAGGCCAATTTCATATGGGTTATTAGGCCAATTTCATATGGGTTATCAGGCCAATTTCATATTGGTTATCAGGTTAATTTCATATGGGTTATCAGGCCATTTTCATATGGGTTATCAGGTCAATTTCATATGGATTATCAGGTCAATTTCATATGGATTATCAGGTCAATTTCATATGGTGTTACCAAGCCAATTTTATATGGGTTGTCAGACCAATTTTATATGGGGTTACCAGGCCAATTTCATATTGGTTATCAGGTCAATTTCATATTAGTTTCCAGGCCAATTTCATATGGGTTATCAGGCCAATTTCATATGGGTTATTAGGCCAATTTCATATGGGTTATCAGGCCAATTTCATATTGGTTATCAGGTTAATTTCATATGGGTTATCAGGCCATTTTCATATGGGTTATCAGGTCAATTTCATATGGATTATCAGGTCAATTTCATATGGATTATCAGGTCAATTTCATATGGATTATCAGGTCAATTTCATATGGGATACCAGGCCAATTTCATATGGGTTACCAGGCCTATTTCATATGGGTTACCAGGTCAATTTCATATGGGTTACGAGGTCAATTTCATATGGGTTATCAGGCCAATTTAATATTGGTTATCAGGTCAATTTCATATTGGTTATCAGTTCAATTTCATATGGGTTATCAGGCCATTTTCATATGGGTTATCAGGCCAATTTCATATGGGTTACCAGGTCAATTTCATATGGATTATCAGGTCAATTTCATATGGGATACCAGGCCAATTTCATATGGGTTACCAGGCCTATTTCATATGGGTTACCAGGTCATTTTCATATGGGTTACGAGGTCAAATTCATATGGGTTATCAGGTCAATTTCATATGGGTTATCAGGCCAATTTCATATGGGTTACCTGGCCAATTTCAATATTGTTTTAAAATCCAATTTGGTATGGGATTACCAGGCCATATACAAATTTCACTTTCAAAATTTAATAAACTTTACCATAACACACCTTAAACCTCTTAAACCTGAACTTGATAGATATGTATGTTCAGACATTGATGCAAGGTTCACCCAAGGAATTTTAAGCTAAAGCTGTTAATTTGGGGGGATGGGGTGGGGTGGGGGTGTGTGTGCAGGATTCATGAATTTATAGTTCTGTGGAAATGGGGGTATAAGTTAGTAAATAATGTCAGGGAATGTAATTTTCTGCACTTTCAAAATGGGGGTGTATGTCAGTAAATTATGTCAGGGAATAATGTTTTCTGCATGATGGGAATGGGGTTTAAGTCAGTAAATTTTGTCAGGGATTTTCCTGGTGCAGAAAATTCAATTCCCTGCCAACTTCTGCCTTTGGTGTTTTGTTCGGTCACTTTATTGTGAAGCAAAAATCTTCTTCTGCTTTTTATTTATTAGTATTATCCTTTTTAGCAAAAGTTGTGTCAAAGACGGACATTCTTTATTAGCCTCCCTGAGGAGGTCAATATTCAATTTAATTCCTCAGCTAGTCCAAACGAATACAAGGAAAAAACTTAAGATGACAAATTTATCATAAATACGATAACACAGTGTAAATGCCCCTTCCCGGGTGATTGATTTATTATTAGATTAAAGAATCTTAGGCTACAGGAAATGTTGACTGTATCTGGAAATCTGCAGGCATTTTCGATGATTTATTGAACCCATTCATGAATTATAACTGGCCTTGTCATAATCAACATTACTCACACTAGAAGCTAATATTCATTAACAAAAACAACTTACTGGAGCTATTGCTTGGCTTCTGGCAGTGGGATGTTTAATATAAAAGTGCATTAACACTGCCATTAAGATTTTAAATGAAATTGAATGAAGAGGCGGGAGGAGGGGGGGACTTTGATAAATGGGCATTGAGGTCAGCTCTAGGGAATTATTTTCTGCTAGCGTAATGCGTACAGAATCTGGTTTTTGTCTCTGCTAAGTATTATAGGTGTCCACTATTGATGAGCGTTTTGCTATTTCTGGTATGTGTGGGAGAGTTCTTGATCTGATAGATACGTTTTTAATGGTTTTAATGTCGTCATTTACATATTGTGCAAGATCGCTTTGGAATTATGTGATTAAGATAAAAACAAATATTAGCTTCAAGGAAAGCAATTTGTCAGTTTGTTTAAAAAAAAAATCCACATCCACAAATGTGTATTCCGGTCATAATAATATTTCCAAATATTCTTGGTGTTAAGGCTGAGGTTTCAATCAATTGCCGGATTGATTCTGATTTAAAAAAGAGTACGAAAGCTTCTGACGAAAGCATCTGCATTACATTCAATCATTAATTGGTTTTAGGCCAATATATAATTAATATTTTTATGCCCCCCTTGGAAGAAGAGGGGTATATTGCTTTGCACATGTCGGTCAGTCGGTCGGTCGGTCCGTCGGTAGACCAAAGCTTGTCCGACTGAACTTGACATGAAGGTTGGGCCTGACCAGTAGATGACCCCTATTTATTTAAGGGCTCATTGGGTCAAAGGTCAAGGTCACAGTGACCTTTAATGGTAAGATTATTTTAAACCTTGTCTGAGTGATAACTCAACAATGCCTACATCTATGGTCATCAAACGTGATATGGAAGTTGGGCCTGACCAGTAGATGATCTCTATTGTTTTTAGGGGTCATCGGGCCAAAGGTCAAGGTCACAGTGACCTTGAATGATAAAAGGTTGTCCGAGTCAAAACTCGACAATGCATGCACCCATGGCCATCATACTGGACTTGGAGGTTGGGCCTGACCAGTAGATGACCCGTATTGTTTTTAGGGGTCATTGGGCCAAAGGTGAAGGTCATAGTGACCTTGAATGGTAAATGGTTGTCATGTGATAACTCGACAATGCCTGCACCCATGGCCCTCAAACTTAACTTGGAGGTAGGGCCTGACCAGTAGATGACCCCTATTGATTCTAGGGGGTCAAAGGTCAAGGTCACAGTAACTTTGAAAGCAAACTTGATAATTCCTGGACCTATGGTCATCAAACTTGACATGAAGGTTCGGCCTGACCAGTAGATGACCCCTCTTGACTTTTGGGGTCAAGGGCATGGTCACAGTAACCTTTAACGCAAAAAGTTAACAAATCTTCTCCCAGTGATATCTCAACAATGCCTGAACCTATGATCATCAAACTTGACATGGAAGTTGGGCCTGACCAGAAGATGACCCTTAAGTTCACAGTGACTTTGAATGCGAAGATGTTTAGAGTGATAACTCGACAATGTCTGCATCCATGGCCCTCAAACTTGACTTGGAGTTGTGTCTGACCTCTAGACGACCCCTTATGATTTTAGGGGTCATCAGATCAAAGGTCAAGGTCACAGTGACCTTGAGCGAAAAAAGCTTTGTCAGTGTGATAACTTGTCAATGCATGCACCCATGGCCCTCAAACTTGACATTTAGATTTTTGGTGATCAGCTGATGAATCCTATGGATTTTGAGTTCATAGAGTCAAAGGTCATGGTCATAACACACTCTATCCTCACACTTTGAATGGTCATAATCATAAAACTGCCTAAACAGCATCCAATGTCAGTGACAAATCAGCTGTCATTTTGGTCCATGCATATTTCATTCAATTGTCCATATAATCCTGACAACATGGCGCTCAGGGGGGGGGGGGGGGGGGGCATAATGTTTGACAAACATCTCTTGTTTTATATTGGGGCGGGGGTTGACTTGTTTTATTAGGTGACTGTTTCACCGTTGAATTTGTATCGCGCTCTTCCTTATTGCATAAAGGACCATATACATGTCAATTTTCCTTTTTTACACGTGAATGTCATACATCGACACTGTAGGTATGAATAAACGCCGTTCCCAAACAGTTCCGGACTGATACACAAATACAAACATTAGTTCATCATTTTTATTTGAGTCAATAAAATTTAATGAATGGCAGAAAAAGAGGGAGTGGGCCGTGATCAAAATCAAGCAATTAATTTATAGTCACCTTATTAAATGTGTTATTCAGCAAAAGCACATGTGCGCACTTGCTAGTATACAGACACTGTTGAAGTTGAACTGTATATTTTCTTACAGCATTTTTTTAGTTAATGTAAGCATCAAAGAACATCTACTCCTATAATATGAACGTTAAATTACCCACAATGCTTGTCCTTTACAAATATTTTCCCGACATAGAACTTTTCCAGGTAATGTATGGATGCAAAAACAGACTTAGTAAATCATGAAACTATAAATTAATGAAAGGAATCGGGTATTGACAGCCAAACACATAAACAGATTGCTGGAATCGAGAAAGATTTCATGATTTGTGATACCATTGAATCTGTGTGGCATTTCAAGAAACTCCTGTGAATGAGGAAGATTGAAATGTAATCTGAAATTTAGTGAAGTTTGCAATTCGTTTACTAGGTGCTTTTGGTACATAATGCTTAAATACCATTGTGTGAAATAACCAGCAGTCTGAGACTACCAGAATTTGACATAGTCTGGCAGAGTCAAAGGATACACCAACACAAGGCAAAAAATAATGATTTTGAACTTTTGTATGGAAAACACTTACTACTCACAATTTGTATTTATTTTGTGTTGAAAACATTTGAAAAAAAAATCATACCAATAAGTTAGCCCCTATGCCCAGCCGCAAATAACATTGTTTTAGTAAGGCAGAAATGGAAAATAACTATATTAGTGTTGGCATGAATGTCTCTTAACTAGTTAGCTTGTGAGTGCGAACAGCTGACTATTTATAAATTCTGTTAATGACGAAACGGAACTTTGGCAGTCGTTTTTGTCAGAATTATTTAATCATAATTTGTCCGCCGATCTCATTGGTGAAGGGACATTTCAAATAATCATGGAATTCTTGACAAAATATTATTTCCAGTGAAATCTTAACCCACCTTTATCACGATGGGAATATTGCACCGCTTTAATCACCATGGAAATCATGAACCACCATGGGAATATTGAACCACCATTGTACTATGGAAAACATGAACCACCATGGGAATATTGAACCACTATTGTCACCATGGAAAACATGAACCACCATGGGAATATTGAACCACTATTGTCACCATGGAAAACATGAACCACCATGGGAATATTGAACCACTATTATCACCATGGAAATCATGAACCACCATGGGAATATTGAACCACCATTGTCACCATGGAAATCATGAACCACCATGGGAAAATTTAACCACCATTGTCACCATGGAAATCATGAACCACCATGGGAATATTGAACCACTATTGTCACCATGGAAATCATGAACCACCATGGGAAAATTTAACCACTATTGTCACCATGGAAAACATGAACCACCATGGGAAAATTGAACCACTATTGTCACCATGGAAATCATGATCCACCATGGGAATATTGAACCACTATTGTCACCATGGAAATCATGATCCACCATGGGAATATTGAACCACTATTGTCACCATGGAAAACATGAACCACCATGGGAATATTGCACCACCATTGTCACCATGGACAACATGAACCACCATGGGAATATTGAACCACCATTGTCACCATGGACAACATGAACCACCATGGGAATATTGAACCACTATTGTCACCATGGAAATCATGAACCACCATGGGAATATTGAACCACTATTGTCACCATGGAAAACATGAACCACCATGGGAATATTGAACCACTATTGTCACCATGGAAAACATGAACCACCATGGGAATATTGAACCACTATTATCACCATGGAAATCATGAACCACCATGGGAATATTGAACCACCATTGTCACCATGGAAATCATGAACCACCATGGGAAAATTTAACCACTATTGTCACCATGGAAATCATGAACCACCATGGGAATATTGAACCACTATTGTCACCATGGAAATCATGAACCACCATGGGAATATTGAACCACTATTGTCACCATGGAAATCATGAACCACCATGGGAATATTGAACCACTATTGTCACCATGGAAATCATAATCCACCATGGGAATATTGAACCACTATTGTCACCATGGAAAACATGAACCACCATGGGAATATTGCACCACCATTGTCACCATGGAAAACATGAACCACCATGGAAATATTGCACCACCATTGTCACCATGGAAAACATGAACCACCATGGGAATATTGAACCACCATTGTCACCATGGAAAACATGAACCACCATGGGAATATTGAACCACTATTGTCACCATGGAAATCATGAACCACCATGGGAATATTGAACCACTATTATCACCATGGAAATCTTGAAAAACCATAAAAGGCTGCAGCTGGATACTCAGATCAGAGATCTGATAAGACAATAAGGCAATTAGTTTAAGATCAGTGCACAGAGGTTGTGTACAATAAACGTTGTTGTTTTGTTTGTTGTTGTTTTGTTTTTTTGTTTGTTTGTATTTTTGGGGGAGGGGTCACTTATAGATGGATTAAACTAGGCTTGTAAGGATTTTTTTATCCTCATTATCACCATGTGAATATTGAATCAGCATTATCATCATGAAAATCTTAAACCATCATTATTTCAAAAGAAATCTTTAACCACCATTATTAACTTGAAAGTCTTCAGTCCCTATTAACCGCATTGTCATGTGTTCTTGAATAACCATAGTAAATGAAAATGCATTTTGTACAGCTTTTGTTATTGATTTTGAACACTGCATTATTATTTAACAAACTTGATGCTGTGATGATGTTAAGCCCGCACACCGACCTTGGTGTTGCCAGCGACTTCAAACTTAACTCAAAAACTGCCAATAAACCTTTCTCCATGTCCTTTTACAACATCTATTTATTACTTGTAGACTAAACTTGAAGCAGCGGCTGCGTTCAGCGAGCAGACAGAGCTAGGTGAAGGTGCTAACCAGAGGCTGAATCCAAAAATTGCCAACAGACTTCTCTCCATGTACTCTCAACCACCCTATGAGGTCAAGATCACACACGGTGAGACAGAGGCTTATCACTGATTAGGCTTATCAGTAAAGTTGAATTTTATTTATATTTCTGTTCAAGTTTATATTTTGTGTTTGAAACACTAGCTGACAATTTTACCTGACTTATGGAAACTTTCGAAAGTGTGAAAGTGGTTTGGACGTGTATGGTTGTCTACCTCTCAAAAAAGTGTCATGGGTTCCAACATTCTCATAGGCAAGTCAATTTGGTCACTTGATGGAAATGGCCTTGGTAGTTATTTCTATCTTCATTAGCTGTATAAAAAAGCTATATGGGCCCATCATTATTCTCTTGCCTTCAGTCCCTGCTAAAAAAGTATACAATAAGATCACACACAGCGGGGGGGGGGGGGATGGGCTTATCAGTTGCAAGGCTTATCAGTAAAGTTGAAATTTTATTTTTGTTTAGGGTTTAGACTTTAAATGAAGCATATGGTGTAAACATTATTCAACTTCAAACAAGATAAAGTAATGTAGAACAAGTTTTGTGCTGACTAGCTGATTCTGATTTTTTTAATAGTTTATATACTGCACCCACAACCCCAGTAATTTAAATACTAGTAACACACAAGTTCAGCACAAGTAAATAATTTTAATCAAAAAGGCTGTCTGTAAAGTAGCTGTTTTGTACCATGTTGTCAACGACAACGTTCAATAACGGGCGCAAATATAAGTGAATAGTGTATGATATTTAAAGTGACTCTTATTCAAAATCAATACAATTGTACATGTATAACAAACATAAATTTTGAATGATGAAACCTTTAACTACTTTAAATACTTAATAATGCATTTATGGAAAATATTAATTACTGATAACAAGAGTGTAGGCTGTATTCAATAGGTGAAAATGCAAACATATAAAATAATTGGTGAATGTAGAAATACTGTGCTTTCTTTCAAAATTTGGTATCCTTCATTAGAACCATTGTTTTTGCCATGAATTCATCCCTTTTGATAATTTTAAACAATTGTATTAATTGTGATAAATCTTATTTTGGAGTAACTTCAGAGTGCATCTTTAAAGCACTGTTCGGCTCCACCAACTTGTTCCTGTTTTTATGTATAGGATTTAATGTATGTATGACAACAAAGAAAACACCTTCAAACATGATACAGAAAGATATTGAAAGATTATTTATTTATTGTGATTGTAACATTTACCAGACTACCAGTGTTTTGGCAATATCATTAAAATTCTATCCTGAATACCGATTGTACAATATTCGCAATAAAATTATCATAAAAGCCAAAAAAGTTGATAATGATTAGTTCCTTTCTTAAATTAACCACTTTACCTTACAATCAAACTTTTTCTTCGATATTTTCAGAACTTGGTAAACCAATGACAAAACCTCGAACATTCAAAGGGAAAACCGACACCAATCAAGTTCACGAGAGGTACCAGGATTTCTTGTTGAAGAAGTTAAAAAAAGGTTGAGGATAACATAACATTGACACATATTAGGATTTATTTTCATTGAGGATAAGAATTTTATTTTGTATTACATCTATTTAAAATTCTAATGCAAAATATACTATAAAAAAATAATAATAGTAGTTTACGCCAGTGCAAGTCAGATTGATGGTAGCTTTAAATTGAATAGCTATCGTATGAAAAATATCAAAAATAGTAAAATACTGACAATATATAAAAATGAAATTTGAAAATAATAAGATTTAAATACTTGCTTTGTATGCCTTTGAATGGTGTTTAAAGTCACTTGGGTACGCGTGTACTGCTAAACATTGATTTTGTATATTCCTGTTTAAATGTTATGGTCGCATCATTAAAATCCATGTAGGTGAACTTTTACTGGATTCATCCATAGGTTAAATTTGTAGTAGAAGTTATGAGGAATGATCTATTCACTGATGTCATTGCCTTCATGATTTCTTTATTTCACATTTTGGCAATTTTGTTGCAACTGCAAATGAAGAATAAATTTACAGTTCCATTTAATACAGTTTTGCTTATTTATAATGACCCTTTGCTCCAAAATCATACCTGTCTTTAAGATGAACAGTATTGTACGCACAGAAAACAAACTTGATAGGTACTATAGATTAGTGTATAAATCTATAAATGTATATATGAGCTAATATTTAATTTGCCAATGGGCAGATTTTCTTAGAGTGAAGTTGAAAATATTAATATTTATTTTCTGCTTATTTCTGAAACCCTCCTGTAAGCCTAATGTGTACTTTCATTGATAAAATGTTAATGCACACAATGGTAATGAACATTGGAAACAATTGTTTTGTTACTTAAAGTAGTATGTTACTTAAAGTAATTGTGATAAATTAAATATTATTCCTGTTCAACTAGAACTATCACAGGAGTTATGAAAATTCCCCTTACATGAAGCTTTGACACAGAATGATATTTCTTGAATCTCAATTGTACACTAGTGTAAATAAAGGGCCATAACTCTGTGAAAAAATCTCCATATATTCCTGAAGGCATGCACCACTAGACTTGGTATAAATCAAACCTGTTAAGTTTTTATCAATGTCCGGCCCGGCCTTTTGGAGATGAAGTGCACATAAGGATCTCTGTGTAGCATATGTTTTTAAAAAAAGTAAATGCCATCACTTCCCGGATCTGACTGAAACTCCATGTGAGTGATATATATCAGCCTAGTGGTACTTTTTTAGACAAGATTTACACTAAATACCATGGACTCATCTTTATTATGTCAAGGGCCATAACTCTGTTGTCAAATCCTATAGAAACGCCCCCTCCCTCTAAATATCGATTTTAAAATGCAAAAGTTTACCCAGGTTTATAAATAATTATGAAGGAACTGTGACTAATACATGAGGGAAGCCATTTATATAGGACGCGGGCAGAACTTTATTAACTCAACAACAACGATTATTTGAAATTCAACCAAATTGAATATGAGTTTTATCATATGCGCTTCCCGGATATTATAGTATTTCAAGTTAAAAAAGACCCGGGTTTTAAACTTCGAATGATGTCAACAAAACGCTTGCAATTCTGAAATAATCAATTAAGCAAACGGGCGCAGTTACCAATATCTAATTAAAGTAAGTTAATGCTTAAAATGTATAGATTATCGCTTATTATGCAAATTTTGCATTTTCTAGACATATAAAGTTATCATTAAGTTTGCAGAAGATGTGCTCTATGTATTGAAAGTCCATAAAACAATGACAGCAAATACCACGAAACAGCGTAACCGGACTACCAAATAAACGCTGAACTAACAACGAAGATGTGATTATTATACACCCTTAAATGCGAAAAACTAACAGATATGTTTAAGTGCGATGCAGTCGTGTCTTAGCTGTCATTAGCACAACACGACGAATGTTCCTTGGGGATGCCAGTCTGTAGCCCGTTCTTATCAATGGTATTTATATAATGAGTCATTTTCTGATGATGAATATTTCAATATTTATACACGATTTTGGTCCCAAGAGTGAAATTTTAACGACAATATGTCTGTAAAATTGAATAAAATATGATATTATAATACATTGCTAGTTAAGTGGCTTCAAAAACGATAAACACCAGCGTATCTGGGGAGGGGCACTCGGCGCGACCCCCCCCCCCCCACCCAATTCGCCCAAGTCACGTTATCGTGCATCCTACGATGTACGTCCTAGCGCCTTGCACGACTTGTCTACGATGATCGTACGACCATCATACGATTGGATCCTCTCAAACATATTGCGTGGCCCGTAGTCATATATTAACAGAAGCTGTACGATTGTACGAAGATGGTGGAATCGTACGATTTTACAAGTCGTACGGAAAACGTACGGATATGACAACTAGGCGTCAATTGGTTTAAACTAGTTTTCGAATACTCAGCCTCAACAAACGATGCGAGACTTCAAATTCATAATAAGATTCTGATGTTTACGATGAAATTAGTTTGTGTAGTTCTGACGATGAAGCCATCCTTTGTCGAACGTGGTAGACTAGAGTGTTTTAGTTGTAAGCGGTATGCTTTATTCGGTATTCAACTCCTCAAAATGGTTATACATACTTGTATATATAAATTGGATAGAAAAAATACGGTGTATTCGGTACGCCGGGGGCAGTGGGACTTAACTCATTTTCACCATTTTATGAGTAAAAAGGGCTATTTAGTACCATGTCATCAAGGTAATAGTTACGTGAATCCCAATAATGTGAATCCTGTATTATTTGCGGAATAGAAATATGCGTAAACAATCACAAAGTTCTAAATAACTGTAACGTGATACAAATATTTTTGATCGGGATCAACGATACACTCTCACGAATTTCCATTGCCTGCAAAATAGAGCACAATTTTGTTGATTAAATCATAATTATTGACAGGAATATACCATCAAGTGCACTTTAAGCTGGGTTTTACATTAGACGTCTTTGCTTGAGGTCCGACTATCTCTCCAGATAAAGATCTACTACCATGGAATGCCAGAAGATTGCCAACTTGTTGATTTTGCAAACAAATAAGCCGTCTGACAAAGGTATGAAATGTTTTATATATCACTCTATAATATGTATTGTACTCGAAAACACATACATGGCGCCTGGTACATACCTCTCGCATCGTTTGGTTGAAAGTTGAGTGCTTAAATGAAAAACAAAATCATCGGATCATTATGCAACTTGCTCAGAATGATTGTTTTTATTAGGTCTTGGTTAAGTGAATATAAGGTAAAATCTAGTACACTATGTTAAAGCTGCACTCTCACAGATTGACCATTTTAACAACTTTTTTTATTTTTTGTCTTTGAAAGAGCAATTTTTTGGCGTAAATATCTGCAAACCAATAATATAAGATTGCTGACAAAAAATTAGACCGTAGATTTTCATATTTCCGTTCGAAAATTAATGTTTTATGGGTTAAACCGTTACTAACGGTTTAAGAAAAACACATAAAACATCAATTTTTGAACTTAAATATAAAAATCTGCGATCTAATTTTTGTCAGCAGTCTTATATAACTGGTTTCAGTGGATTTTTGCAAAAATTGACTCGTTTCAAGACAAAAAAATTAAAAAAAGTTGTCAAAACGTTTAATCTGTGAGAGTGCAGCTTTTAAAAGAAAAAATCTCGTGAACACATTAGAATGCGTAACACATTGTTTAAATAGCATAGTGTTTTTCCCTCTGAAAATAGCTCTACAATGACTGCTTATATGTGGGTATAAAAGCAACAATTTCCATGTTGTAATAAAATTTTGACACTAACGCAAAGTATTCGTATATAGCCAATCGTTCACTATCAAAAATCTATCCGGAACAATCGGAACTCCTCGGCCATTTTCCAACTTCTTACGATTGGGTGGTTTAGTCATGTTAACATTCAAAACACTAGAAAAAGCACAAGTACCAAATACATCAAATATAGAAATCGTTGATCTTATAAACTTAACGACAAGTGGGCAATGTATAGACACATATGTCTTATTTCATTAAAACTCTATTTGGAAACAACATTCAGTTCCTACCACGGTGTTTTTATCCGTACCAAGGTGGCTAACTAAATATGTGTTTGTTCAGTGGCTTAAAAATAATGTTTGCTTCCACTAACCCGACCGACCCAATTTTTGCTTCCCGACCCTGAGTTATTTTGCGGAAGTGTGGATTTTTTTCGTAATTTCCTTAAAGATGTGCATTTATTTGGGAAAAAAACTGTTTAAAATTTTACCATTTTATACTCATTAATTTTCTTTAAAAATGATAAACCACATTGGTCAGTTTGGTACAGAATCCCAGTTCTCAAAAAAGAGACGTTATGCCTACCAAGGTGTATCTCTGTTTCCACTGACCGTGCCAATGTGGCTATCTGCCTATGTGTTTGTTTTATGAGTCATCGTATGTCTCTTGTTTCGTGTTTATTTGGGTCCTTGATATTTGTGCCTTAACATTTTCGAACGCAATTGGGTTTGTTTCTTTAATTCCAATTGTTTGATTCTTCAGACGAACCGTCATTTTCTTCAATGTGCCTTGACAGCTATTTATGGTCTGCAATAGGGCTATTTTTTGACAGACTGGCAACTACTCAAAAAGCAACTATGTTTCAGTAATCGTGTCATATTGTTCTTGATAAGATTATGACCATTATCCACACGTAATGCATTGTCTTACCGTCATTAAGTGACTTAGTCGTTAGATAAGATATGCTTTTGTATGAGAGGTTTGATGGCGTGGCCTTGGAACTTAGCAGTCTAGCATTCCTGGTAGTGTGATATTTTGGCATCGTGGATACAGCAGATTGCGTGAAAGAGCGGAATAGCATTCTGACAGCGTTAAGTAAGCGGAATAATAGACTGGCAGCGTGTAGTTAGCAGAATGCGTGAAGCTAGCGGGATAGCAATATGGTAGCGTTTAGTTTGCATAATGCGCGAAAATAGCGGAAAAGCAGTGTAGCAGCGTAAAGTTAGAGAAATAGCAGTCTCAAAGCGTGAAAGTAGCAGACTAGCAGTCTAGGTGCGTGAAGATAGGAGCCGTCTGGCCTTTAGGGGAATAGTAGTCTAGCAGCGATAATAGCGTTAGTGAAATCGTTGTCTGGCAGCTATAAGTCTGTGGATAAATAATGTATCGGCAGCTTAGTTAACGAAATAGCACCTGGCAGCGTTAAATAAGCAAAAGAATAGCTAGATATTGGAAACGCATTCAGCGCAGGATATATAAACGTATTCGAAAGTTATCACTGATTGTTTACTAAAACAGGGTGCCTTTGTATAGAGACAGATCATGACACGTTCGATTCGTGCTTATGCTTCAATGCATGCTTACGTGTGGAATCATGAAGTTACTCAATGTCCAATGGAGGAGAAGAAAATGTTTGTCTTCGTATAACATTGGTAAACTTTAAATATGGGTCATGGAAGGCAAGAAACAAGGCTTCCAGGTCAATTCATAGTGGAAACTTGTCACATCAATGAAAGGTAAAATGTCCATCTGAACATCATGGGATTTGTTTCGATAAATTGTCTCAATACAATCTATATCAAGATTGAAAATGTAATCTATCGGGTGAATAACTAGGTTACAAGTTTAAAACAAAGAAAACTTTTTAGAACACAAAAATAAGTTCAATATTTATCTTCAACCTTTTCAAACTTTTTCGCTCTATATGTATACACACATATATATACAGCCATTTCCATAATTTAAGTGATGAAAAGCATGCCTAAATCATATATGTTTGCTATGTTCTGCCAGTGTCATGTTTTCTATGAAGCCAAATGAGTTAGACAGAAGACAAATATTAAAACTAAGTGTAACCTATATTTTGAACCTTTAAGACTAAACAAACCAGTCTACTTCAAATGTGTTTGAAATGTATAAACGGGAACATAAATCACTTTGACATTGTAACACTGGCGTCTTTTCTTTATTCACATAATAACAGAATCTGTGTCATTGTTTTTTTCTCCACCTACTAACAACAATAATGCCATTGTGGTTTTATTCACCTAATAACCGTGAATATTAGTGCCATTGTGGTTTTATTCACCTAATAACAATATTAGTGTCATTGTTTCTTTATTCACCTAATAACAACATTAGTGTCATTGTTTCTTTATTCACCTAATTACAACATCTGTGTCAATTGTTCTTTGTTCACCTAATTACAATATCTGTGCCATTGTTTTCTTTATTCACCTAATAACACTATTAGTGTCATCGTGGGTTTTTTTCACCTAATAACAACATTAGTGTCAATGTTTCTTTATTCACCTCAAAACAACATATGTGCCATTGTTTTTATTCACCTAATAACAACATTTGTGTCAATTGTTCTTTATTCACCTTATAACAACATCTGTGCCAATTGTTCTTTGTTCACCTAATTACAACATCTGTGCCATTGTTTTCTTTATTCACCTTAAAACAATATTAGTGTCATCGTGTGTTTTTTTTCACCTAATAACAACATTTGTGTCAATTGTTCTTTATTTACCTAATAACAACATCTGTGTCAATTGTTCTTTGGTCACCTAAATTCAACATCTATGCTATTGTTTCTTTATTCACATAATAACAAAATCTGTGTCAATGGATCTTTATTTACCTAAAAACAACATCTGTGTCATTGTTTTTTATTCACCTTATAACAACATTAGTGTCAATGTTTCTTTATTCATCTTATAACAGAATCTGTGACATTGGTTTGTTTCGCACCTAATTACAAAATATGTGCTATTTATTCTTTAATCACCTAAAAACAGCATTAGTGTCACTGTTTCTTTATTCTCCTAATAGCAACATTTGTCTTCTAATAACAACATGTGTGTCAATGTTTCTGTATTGACCTGATAACAACATGTGCCACCTATTAACAACATAAGTGTTATTGTTTCTTTATTCTCCTAATAACAACATCTGTCACGTAATAACAACATGTTTGTCAATGTTTTCTTATTCTCCTAATAACAACATCTGTCACGTAATAACAACATGTTTGTCAATGTTTACTTATTCTCCTTATAATAACATCTGTCACGTAATAACAACATTTCTGTCATTGTTTCTTTATTCAGTTAATAACAACATCTGCACAGAACAAATAGCAATTTTCAAATGTCAAAACAAAACATAAATATGGCAAAGCAATGAAAACCTGTTTGGTTTACACATTCAAGTTTGGCCAATAAGTACTTGTCAAAAGTTACATAATATGGTCATATGACGGAAATGAATATATACAACAAGATGTGTCAAGTCACCTACTCGTACATAGATTTTGGTCTGATGAAAGCCTTACTATACTTTAACTAAATCTAGACGCGTTTTTCTATTGGGGAACTTTATTATTTGTATTTCAACTTATCAATAAAGCTTTATTAGACTACATGTATTACTAAATCTAGGCACATTTGTCTGTTGGCCAACTGTATTGTTGTGTCCTTTTATGCACACGTTATCTTTAAAAAACCCAAAATGCATTGTCATACTAAACAACACTACAATAACACTTCACTTAGTTTTCGTCATACCAGTAATTGACTTCAATATAGTCAACTTCACGGTCTTGTTCTTCATTTAAACCTTAAAACCCGTTTTTCTTGTTGGTCGTGAATACGGCATTGGACAGCCCTATGTAGCTACGTCCTTTACCATTGATGACAGTTTGCCTATGCTACGTCTCTGCTGCGGGCATATTTACGGCCACGAGTCGGTTTAAGTCATATGTAGAAGCGCCTCCGTTTAGGGCCATACTTTGATCAACTAAAATTTAGCATCACAAACTTTCAGATATAATTTGAACTGCCTCAAAATTATTTATGATGAATTTATCGACGCAAAACAAAAAAGCTGTCTTTCGGAAACAGCACAGCGCAACAATAACATTGCGCATCACATCACGAGTCCTGCGCATTCGCAATATGGCCCCTTTCGGTCACCATAAATACTGGCTTTATACAAACACTTTAACTTCATCTTCTTGACTCCCTTTGACAAATATCAGTGACACCCACAACTTGCCGCAACCATGTCATCATATTGTTTTAAAATCACATTTTCAGCATCATCAAAATATAATAAACTAATGGAATAAAGCTTATTGGGAACGCAACAAGGTGTTGTTACGCCTTTCCCAACGCGCAACGCGTGGACTATACTTTGAACTGTAGCATGATTTGTTGGTCTTTGACTCTGTCCTAACGGAAACTCACATGGCCCTTTACAATGATAAGCATTGTATCCTTTTGGGGATATTATCCAACCCGCCCATCCGATTTCGTCAAAATCGACGTACATTTGACGTCGATTACACGAACGTCGACGCCGACTATATCTGTTCGCGTCCCTTTTGTCTTTTTGATCTGACTTTCGATCGCGCTTTGGACGCTTTTTATTGGTTGAATTAGAAACACTCCTCTTATTTCTAGAATTATTCTCAGCATTTTCTGAGTCAGATTTAGGAGCAAAGAATGGATGACCGTACTCCTCGCGTTCCTTTTCGTTCAAGAATTTGATGGCATTCCGTAATCCTGCATTGTCATAATTGTATCCCATTTTGCGTTGGTATTTTTTCTCCAGTCGGCGAATGTCTCTTGTTATCTCTTTGTATTCTGAAATTAATCAAGAACCGCATTATGAACAACTCAATGGGCTGTAAACTTAAATTTAACTTAAATTTAGGAGTAGAATCTGAGTGTTTTGACTGGCCTGTAAAAACAAACTGGCCAATAAAATGACTGGAATCACTGAGGCATGACTATAAAGGATAAGGTTACAAATTATATTGAATTTTACCACATATAAGTATGTAAGACAATTTCAAGCCAAAATCGTTGGAGAGTTGGTAGTTTTGAATAATATTATTGTTTATGCTAAACAAATGTCTAGGAACAGTTCAGGTCTAAACACGTTCCCTCGAACCTTATAGTTTCGGCATGCGCACTTGGTTAGCCCTTTTGTGGAGAATTAGGACATTTTAATACATATACTTAGTAAGATCTTTTTACAACATTGAAACATCATCACCAGCTCAAAAGACAATTAACACATATTAGATTTATTCAATGTTGATGGTGTAAATTAAATCCGGGCTTACGGTAGTTAACTGTTCCCGAATATTCATTTGATTTGAAGATCAATTTAACAAGAGCTGAAGAAATAGTTTGTTTTATAACTGAAATTTATTACGCGAAAATAAGGAATGGATTTGTTTAAGTGCGTTTTGCGGTTGTTGTTTTTGAAAAAGAGCGTGTGTCTATAAACTATTCCTTTGATTTTCGAATACAATTGAAAATCGCGGATTGGTTGCATATGTTTTAGTGGTTTCTGCCGTCGTTGCTTTTGAAAAACAGCACGTGTCTATAAAACGGTTCTTTTTATTTCGAATTAATTTCATTTGCTTAAGTTATCTCCGACATGGTAATACTAGAAATGAGCCGAAAAGATTTACATTAGTTACCCTGTCTACGATTATCAAATAAGAACAGAAGTGCAGCGGTCTCCTACCACTGTATCAAATGGCGCATGAATGAATCGTTCAATTAACCATGAGACACGAGTCTTGGAAAAAACAAAGCATTTTCAAAACGATTGATTTATATATTATTTTGTTTATAATTTATACTGCATAATCCAGTCGGAATTATTTTCGAATTATTTCCTTCCACAAATGAACTTAAGACGCTGTTATCTTGAGTACGGTTCAAGCGCCAGTATTCCATTAAAATACGTTTCCACCGCTAAGAACAATTACTCAAATCCTTTTAATTTTATGCTATTAAGACATGAGAGAATATTGGTGGCACCCTACTAAGGGATACAATCAGTCGTAGATATAACATGAGCTTTACCAAATTCAAGCTAATAAGTTTTGAAGACCCACAAATCGTCCCGACTAGACCCCACCGTGGTGAAGACGCCATAACGTGAGATAATAGTGAATTATTTGTCTCCACAAAACGCATTATTCTTTCCGCACAACTGTGAAAGCAGGTTCCTGTACGAAACGCAATTCTTTCGGCACCGTCTCATCTAAGTTTTTTCTAAACAATAACGTCTTGTAATAATCCCACTGGAAATAATTTCTGACAAAAACAAGGGAATTTCAGAAAAACGCGTTTCGTCTCGCGATTGTTAATAGTCTGTAAATATTCTGCCAATACAGTTGTGTGTCTGAAGATATAATGATTAGTTTTATATCAGTTTTACGAGATGGAGGCAGAAGCCGAGATTATCCGATGATTTTGCTATCAGAGAAGAGACAGGCGCTGAAATGTTACCTCCTGAAAGTGAAATGCTGTCTGATAATGCTTTCAAGACTACCTGTTGGTTTTCATTACATGGAATAAGAAGAAATAAGTCGAGCATTATTACGCAGAGGTCATGATTTTGCCGATGAAACGCGAACATCGAAACTGACCCATCCTCTCCAATTCTCTAATTAAATTTTATCCGACTGCCGATATTATTTTTTTTGGAGAGACCGACATGATGCGTGCCAGTTGACTGTTGGCGACCGGTTACTTTTGAAAACTGATAAATATATTCTGGACGAAAGACACTCTGGATTATAAACAGCAATGAAGCAAAAAAAAATATTAATCAGTTATCATATGAACAACAGTGTCACAACGCCCCTAGCACCAACTGAAGTGGTATTCTGTTGTTGTTTTTAAATAACTAAGTCATATTGGACCCCCTCCCCAACCCACCTTGGTCCTGTGGCGAAATGTAGTGCGGCGTCCTTTGCCTCCCGTCGTCCGTGTATATAACCAGGATTGGCTGTTTTGTGTCATGGTGTGCTTTTCTTTGGGCAAACCGAACGTCCGCCTCACCCAGATCTTGTCCGTAAAGCGCCTTCGAGATCACAAGAAACCCTGAAAAATTAGTTGTTACAGTCCATAAAATCATTTGAATTCTTCATTAGAAATATTTTATGTAAAAACAAAAGATGAATCATTAGTTCAATGATGATCTCACTTATTTAGACAAAAAAACAAATTATTTATTTGTGCAACACTGGCGCTGAAGTACGTTCGAAAAAAAACGGCTTTTAAACTTTGAGAGATTCACACTTTGGAACAACTCAAATATCAAAGCCTTAACATTATTGTAACACGATGTTAAGACTTTTTTGCTGCCATTCTAATTCATATTCAATAACAATCATAACATATTCTAGTGATGCAACAAGACTGTTATAATATTTCTTTTTACAAATAGTTAGAATCAACAAGCACCTGTTTGCCCATGAAACACATCAAACTACCAAATATGTTTGAAAGAGAAATTCGAGACGCTACCAAATATACTGGTGTATATAAATGCAATTCTTTGATTGACAGACATGCTTCCTCTGCGTGTGGCAACATTTAGTGGTCCGCATGGATGCTAGTTTTGTCTGAGACTGACACTAAGGAAGGCAAGGTTTTTGTCAGATATTTTATTCATGATGAGTCAGTTTCTATAAACGGTTTAGCATAATAACAGTCCAGGGACCGTTTAAAATAAACGTAAACTGTCTGGACCTGTCATATACGTGTGATCAAGAAAGGTTACAAAAACGAAGTGGTGCCGTTATTTCGCTCAACCTTGGCGTTTAATGCATTTACATCTAAATCATTGGGTAAAGCCTATATAAGGAAACTTTAACAGAAACGTAAACAATTACCATGGTTAGGAGCCTTTTGAAACGCCCAGTCTCGCACTGCACGGGTCACGTTGAAGATAAACCAACCCCGCGCATGCGCACTGACCCGTTTCTGGTCGACCAAAGTGCGCCCGATATCCGAGTACATATTCTTTGGATCCAAGACTTGATATACTTTTACCTGAAAATTATAACGATGAAATACAATTAAATGTATTATAATGATAACGTTTTTTCATAGAAACTATGTCATGATTCACAGGGCCAGCAGTCTAAATTGACCATTACTTTCATTAATCAAAAGCAAGTCGAGGGGTGAAAGCGAAAAGGTTCCATCTGCTTCTTTATTTAATGTCATTTAGAACCTTTTCGCATTCAGCCCTCGAAGTGTAAACGTAAAATAAAAAGGCGTAATGTTACATTCAAAATATAATGTAGCCACCAAACGAACGTGTTCTTAAATCTAAATAGGGTCAAGCTTAGTCTCCAAAACGTGCATGCTCTAACTCTAACATGGTCATGCTTTCCTTACCGTCGTAATATGTAGTCTAAACACGCGCATTTTCATGCTATTGTCAAGTTTGCATGATGCAATGTAATCTATAAAAGCGTATGTTCTCAATGTGGTCCAGTTTGCCTGACGTTACGTAGCCTAAAAATCCGTATGTTCTTAATATGGTCTAGTGTGCTTGATGCAATTAGTCTAAAAATGCGTATGTTTTAAATATCGTCAGGTTTCCCTGATACACTTAGTCCATAAACGCACATGTTCTTAAAATGGTCTAGTTTGCTTAATGTGATGTAGTCTATGAACGCGTATGTTCTTAATATGTACAGGTTTGCTTGATGCGATGTAGTCTGTGATCGTGCATGTTCTTAATATGTACAGGTTTGCTTGATGCGATGTTGTCTATGAACGTGCATGTTCTTAATATGTACAGGTTTGCTTAATGCTATGTAGTCTATGAACGTGCATGTTCTTAATATGTACAGGTTTGCTTGATGCTATGTAGTCTATGAACGTGCATGTTCTTAATATGTACAGGTTTGCTTGATGCGATGTAGTCTATGAACATGCATGTTCTTAATATGTACAGGTTTGCTTAATGTGATGTAGTCTATGAACGTGCATGCTTTTAATATGGTCAAAATTTGCCTGATGCAAAGTAGTCTATGAACGTGCATGTTCTTAATATGTACAGGTTTGCTTGATGCGATGTAGTCTATGAACGTGCATGTTCTTAATATGGCCAAAGTTTGCCTGATGCAAAGTAGTCTATGAACGTGCATGTTCTTAATATGTACAGGTTTTCTTGATGCGATGTAGTCTATGAACGTGCATGTTCTTAATATGTACAGGTTTGCTTAATGCGATGTAGTCTATGAACGTGCATGTTCTTAATATGTACAGGTTTGCTTTATGTGATGTAGTCTATGAACGTGTATGTTCTTAATATGTACAGGTTTGCTTGAAGCGATGTAGTCTATGATCGTGCATGTTCTTTATATGTACAGGATTGGTTGATGCGATGTTGTCTATGATCGTGCATGTTCTTAATATGTACAGGTTTGCTTGATGCGATGTTGTCTATGATCGTGCATGTTCTTAATATGTACAGGTTTGCTTGATGCGATGTAGTCTATGAACGTGCATGTTCTTAATATGTACAGGTTTGCTTGATGCGATGTAGTCTATGAACATGCATGTTCTTAATATGTACAGATTTGCTTGATGCGATGTAGTCTTTGAACGGGCATGTTCTTAATATGGTCAAAATTTGCCTGATGCAAAGTAGTCTATGAACGTGCATGTTCTTAATATGTACAGGTTTGCTTGATGCGATGTAGTCTATGAACATGCATGTTCTTAATATGTACAGGTTTGCTTAATGTGATGTAGTCTATAAACGTGCATGCTCTTAATATGGTCAAAATTTGCCTGATGCAAAGTAGTCTATGAACGTGCATGTTCTTAATATGTACAGGTTTGCTTGATGCGATGTAGTCGATGAACGTGCATGTTCTTAATATGGTCAAAATTTGCCTGATGCAAAGTAGTCTATGAACGTGCATGTTCTTAATATGTACAGGTTTGCTTGATGCAAAGTAGTCTATGAACGTGCATGTTCTTAATATGTACAGGTTTGCTTGATGCGATGTAGTCTATGAACGTGTATGTTCTTAATATGTACAGGTTTGCTTGAAGCGATGTAGTCTATGATCGTGCATTTTCTTTATATGTACAGGTTTGCTTGATGCGATATAGTCTATGAACGTGCATGTTCTTAATATGTACAGGTTTGCTTGATGCGATGTTGTCTATGAATGTGCATGTTCTTAATATGTACAGGTTTGCTTGATGCGATATAGTCTATGAACGTGCATGTTCTTAATATGTACAGGTTTGCTTGATGCGATGTAGTCTATGAACGTGCATGTTCTTAATATGTACAGGTTTGCTTGATGCGATGTTGTCTATGAATGTGCATGTTCTTAATATGTACAGGTTTGCTTGATGCGATATAGTCTATGAACGTGCATGTTCTTAATATGTACAGGTTTGCTTGATGCGATGTAGTCTATGAACGTGCATGTTCTTAATATGTACAGGTTTGCTTGATGCGATGTAGTCTACGAACATGCATGTTCTTAATATGTACAGGTTTGCTTAATGTGATGTAGTCTATGAACGTGCATGCTCTTAATATGGTCAAAATTTGCCTGATGCAAAGTAGTCTATGAACGTGCATATCCTTAATATGTACAGGTTTGCTAGATGCGATGTAGTCTATGAACGTGCATGTTCTTAATATGGCCAAAGTTTGCCTGATGCAAAGTAGTCTATGAACGTGCATGTTCTTAATATGTACAGGTTTGCTTGATGCGATGCAGTCTATGAACGTGCATGTTCTTAATATGTACAGGTTTGCTTAATGCTATGTAGTCTATGAACGTGCATGTTCTTAATATGTACAGGTTTGCTTGATGCGATGTAGTCTATGAACATGCATGTTCTTAATATGTACAGGTTTGCTTAATGTGATGTAGTCTATGAACGTGCATGCTCTTAATATGGTCAAAATTTGCCTGATGCAAAGTAGTCTATGAACGTGCATGTTCTTAATATGTACAGGTTTGCTTGATGCGATGTAGTCTATGAACGTGCATGTTCTTAATATGGCCAAAGTTTGCCTGATGCAAAGTAGTCTATGAACGTGCATGTTCTTAATATGTACAGGTTTGCTTAATGCTATGTAGTCTATGAACGTGCATGTTCTTAATATGTACAGGTTTGCTTGATGCGATGTAGTCTACGAACATGCATGTTCTTAATATGTACAGGTTTGCTTAATGTGATGTAGTCTATGAACGTGCATGCTCTTAATATGGTCAAAATTTGCCTGATGCAAAGTAGTCTATGAACGTGCATGTTCTTAATATGTACAGGTTTGCTTGATGCGATGTAGTCTATGAACATGCATGTTCTTAATATGTACAGGTTTGCTTAATGTTATGTAGTCTATGAACGTGCATGCTCTTAATATGGTCAAAGTTTGCCTGATGCAAAGTAGTCTATGAACGTGCATGTTCTTAATATGTACAGGTTTGCTTGATGCGATGTAGTCTATGAACGTGTATGTTCTTAATATGGTCAAAGTTTGCTTGATGCAAAGTAGTCTATGAACGTGCATGTTATTAATATGTACAGGTTTGCTTGATGCGATGTAGTCTATGAACGTGTATATTCTTAATAAGTACAGGCTTGCTTAATGTGATGTAGTCTATGAACATGCATGTTCTTAATATGTACAGGTTTGCTTAATGCGATGTAGTCTATGAACGTGCATGTTCTTAATATGTACAGGTTTGCTTGATGCGATGTAGTCTATGAACGTGTATGTTCTTAATATGTACAGGTTTGCTTGATGCGATGTAGTCTATGAACATGCATGTTCTTAATATGTACATGTTTGCTTGATGCGATGTAGTCTATGAACGTGTATGTTCTTAATATGTACAGGTTTGCTTAATGCGATGTAGTCTATGAACGTGCATGCTCTTAATATGGTCAAAATTTGCCTGATGCAAAGTAGTGTATGAACGTGCATGTTCTTAATATGTACTGGTTTGCTTGATGCGATGTAGTCTATGAACGTGCATGTTTTCAATATGGCCAAAGTTTGCCTGATGCAAAGTAGTCTATGAACGTGCATGTTCTTAATATGTACAGGTTTGCTTAATGCTATGTAGTCTATGAACGTGCATGTTCTTAATATGTACAGGTTTGCTTGATGCGATGTAGTCTATGAACATGCATGTTCTTAATATGTACAGGTTTGCTTAATGTGATGTAGTCTATGAACGTGCATGCTCTTAATATGGTCAAAATTTGCCTGATGCAAAGTAGTCTATGAACGTGCATGTTCTTAATATGTACAGGTTTGCTTGATGCGATGTAGTCTATGAACATGCATGTTCTTAATATGTACAGGTTTGCTTAATGTGATGTAGTCTATGAACGTGCATGCTCTTAATATGGTCAAAGTTTGCCTGATGCAAAGTAGTCTATGAACGTGCATGTTCCTAATATGTACAGGTTTGCTTGATGCGATGTAGTCTATGAACGTGTATGTTCTTAATATGGTCAAAGTTTGCCTGATGCAAAGTAGTCTATGAACGTGCATGTTATTAATATGTACAGGTTTGCTTGATGCGATGTAGTCTATGAACGTGTATGTTCTAAATATGTACAGGTTTGCTTAATGCGATGTAGTCTATGAACGTGCATGTTCTTAATATGGTCAAAGTTTTCCTGATGCAAAGTAGTCTATGAACGTGCATGTTCTTAATATGTACAGGTTTGCTTAATGCTATGTAGTCTATGAACGTGCATGTTCTTAATATGTACAGGTTTGCTTTATGCGATGTAGTCTATGAACATGCATGTTCTTAATATGTACAGGTTTGCTTAATGTAATGTAGTCTATGAACGTGCATGCTCTTAATATGGTCAAAATTTGCCTGATGCAAAGTAGTCTATGAACGTGCATGTTCTTAATATGTACAGGTTTGCTTGATGCGATGTAGTCTATGAACATGCATGTTCTTAATATGTACAGGTTTGCTTAATGCGATGTAGTCTATGAACGTGCATGCTCTTAATATGGTCAAAATTTGCCTGATGCAAAGTAGTGTATGAACGTGCATGTTCTTAATATGTACTGGTTTGCTTGATGCGATGTAGTCTATGAACGTGCATGTTTTCAATATGGCCAAAGTTTGCCTGATGCAAAGTAGTCTATGAACGTGCATGTTCTTAATATGTACAGGTTTGCTTAATGCTATGTAGTCTATGAACGTGCATGTTCTTAATATGTACAGGTTTGCTTGATGCGATGTAGTCTATGAACATGCATGTTCTTAATATGTACAGGTTTGCTTAATGTGATGTAGTCTATGAACGTGCATGCTCTTAATATGGTCAAAATTTGCCTGATGCAAAGTAGTCTATGAACGTGCATGTTCTTAATATGTACAGGTTTGCTTGATGCGATGTAGTCTATGAACATGCATGTTCTTAATATGTACAGGTTTGCTTAATGTGATGTAGTCTATGAACGTGCATGCTCTTAATATGGTCAAAGTTTGCCTGATGCAAAGTAGTCTATGAACGTGCATGTTCCTAATATGTACAGGTTTGCTTGATGCGATGTAGTCTATGAACGTGTATGTTCTTAATATGGTCAAAGTTTGCCTGATGCAAAGTAGTCTATGAACGTGCATGTTATTAATATGTACAGGTTTGCTTGATGCGATGTAGTCTATGAACGTGTATGTTCTAAATATGTACAGGTTTGCTTAATGCGATGTAGTCTATGAACGTGCATGTTCTTAATATGGCCAAAGTTTTCCTGATGCAAAGTAGTCTATGAACGTGCATGTTCTTAATATGTACAGGTTTGCTTAATGCTATGTAGTCTATGAACGTGCATGTTCTTAATATGTACAGGTTTGCTTGATGCGATGTAGTCTATGAACATGCATGTTCTTAATATGTACAGGTTTGCTTAATGTAATGTAGTCTATGAACGTGCATGCTCTTAATATGGTCAAAATTTGCCTGATGCAAAGTAGTCTATGAACGTGCATGTTCTTAATATGTACAGGTTTGCTTGATGCGATGTAGTCTATGAACATGCATGTTCTTAATATGTACAGGTTTGCTTAATGTGATGTAGTCTATGAACGTGCATGCTCTTAATATGGTCAAAGTTTGCCTGATGCAAAGTAGTCTATGAACGTGCATGTTCTTAATATGTACAGGTTTGCTTGATGCGATGTAGTCTATGAACGTGTATGTTCTTAATATGGTCAAAGTTTGCCTGATGCAAAGTAGTCTATGAACGTGCATGTTATTAATATGTACAGGTTTGCTTGATGCGATGTAGTCTATGAACGTGTATATTCTTAATAAGTACAGGCATGCTAAATGTGATGTAGTCTATGAACGTGTATGTTCTAAATATGTACAGGTTTGCTTAATGCGATGTAGTCTATGAACGTGCATGTTCTTAATATGTACAGGTTTGCTTAATGCGATGTAGTCTATGAACGTGCATGTTCTTAATATGGTCAAAGTTTTCCTGATGCAAAGTAGTCTATGAACGTGCATGTTCTTAATATGTACAGGTTTGCTTAATGTGATGTAGTCTATGATCGTGTATGTTCTTAATATGTACAGGTTTGCTTGATGCGATGTAGTCTATGAACGTGCATGTTCTTAATATGGTCAAAGTTTGCCTGATGCAAAGAAGTCTATGCACGTGCTTGTTCTTAATGTACAGGTATGCCTAATGCATTGTAGTCTATGAACGCATATGCTCTTAATATGGTCATGTTTGCCTAATGCAATGTAGTATATGAACGCGTATGTTCTTAATATGGTCATGTTTGCCTAATGCAATGTAGTCTATGAACACGTATGTTCTTAATATGGTCAAGTTTGCCTGATGCAATGTAGTTTATGGACGCGCAAGTTCTTACTAGGGTCAAAATTTCCTGATGCAATGTAGTCTTTGAACGCGCATGTTCTTAATAGGGTCAAGATTTCCTGATGCAATGTAGTCTATGAACGCATATGTTCTTAATATGGCTAAGATTGCCTGATGCAATGTAGTCTTTGAACGCGTATGTTCTTAATTTGGTCAATATTGCCTGATGCAATGTAGTCTTTGAACGCGTATGTTCTTAATTTGGTCAAGATTGCCTGATGCAATGTAGTCTTTGAACGCGTATGTTCTTAATAGGGTCACGATTTTCTGATGAAATGTAGTCTATGAACGCGTATGTTCTTAGTAGGGTCACGATTTCCTGATGCAATGTAGTCTTTCAACGCGTATGTTCTTAATAGGGTCACGATTTCCTGATGCAATGTAGTCTTTGAACGCGTATGTTTTTAATAGGGTCACGATTTCCTGATGCAATGTAGTCTTTGAACGCGTATGTTCTTAATATGGTGATGTTTGCCTAATGCAATGTAGTCTATGAACGCGTATGTTCTTAACATGGTCAAGTTTGCGTGATGCGATGTAGTCTTTGAACGCGAATGTTCTCAATAGGGTCAAGTTTGTCTGATGCTATGAAGTTTATGGACGCGTATGTTCTTAATATGGTCACGTTTGCCTGATGCAATGTAGTTTATGGACGTGCATGTTCTTAATAGGGTCAAAATTTCCTGATGCAATGAAGTCTTTGAACGCGCATGTTCTTAATAGGGTCAAGATTTCCTGATGCAATGTAATCTATGAACACGCATGTTCTTAATATGGTCAAGATTTCCTGGTGCAATGTAGTCTTTGAACGCGTATGTTCTTAATATGGTCAAGATTTCCTGATGCAATGTAGTCTTTGAACGCGTATGTTCTTAATTTGGTCAAGATTGCCTGATGCAATGTAGTCTTTGAACGCGTATGTTCTTAATTTGGTCAAGATTGCCTGATGCAATGTAGTCTTTGAACGCGTATGTTCTTAATAGGGTCCAGATTGCCTGGTGCAATGTAGTCTTTGAACGCGTATGTTCTTAATAGGGTCACGATTTCCTGATGCAAAGAAATCTATGAACGCGTATGTTCTTAATAGTGTCACTATTTCCTGATGCAATGTAGTCTTTGAACGCATATGTTCTTAATAGGGTCACGATTTCCTGATGCAATGTAGTCTTTGAACGCGTATGTTCTTAATAGGGTCACGATTACCTGATGCAATGTAGTCTTTGAACGCATATGTTCTTAATAGGGTCACGATTTCCTGATGCATTGAGTCTTTGAACGCGTATGTTCTTAATAGGGTCACGATTTCCTGATACAATGTAGTCTTTGAACGCGTATGTTCTTAATAGGGTCACGATTTCCTGATGCAATGTAGTCTTTGAACGCGTATGTTCTTAAAATGGTCACGATTTCCTGATGCAATGTAGTCTATGAACGCGTATGTTCTTAATAGGTTCAAAATTTCCTGATGCAATGTAGTCTTTGAACGGGTATGTTTTTAAAATGGTCACGATTTCCTGATGCAATGTAGTCTATGAACGCGTATGTTCTTAATAGGGTCACGATTTCCTGATGCAATGTAGTCTTTGAACGCGTATGTTATTAATGGTCACGATTTCCTGATGCAATGTAGTCTATGAACGCGTATGTTCTTAATAGGGTCACGATTTCCTGATGCAATGTAGTCTTTAAACGCATATGTTCTTAATTGGGTCACGATTTCCTGATGCAATGTAGTCTTTGAACGCATATGTTCTTAATAGGGTCACGATTTCCTGATGCAATGTAGTCTTTGAACGCTTATGTTCTTAATAGGGTCACGATTTCCTGATGCAATGTAGTCTATGAACGCATATGTTCTTAATAGGGTCTAATTAGCCTGATGCAATGTAGTCAAGAACGCATATGTTCATACTATGGTCAAGTTTGCGTGATGCGATGTAGTCTACGTATGCCTATGTTCTTAATATGATTAAGTTTGCTACTGACACGTTTTCTCAGTATGGTCAAACGTCCTGATCCAATGCAATGTATAAACTATGGTCATTATTTTCCTTTAATACAAATCAGTCTTTGAACGCGCATTTTCTTAAAAAGTATTGTACACTGTTACAATATTGCCTAAAAATGTAAGTTCTAAACTTATCCTGTCAGTCTTTTAAAGCGTATGTTCTAGATATTGTTAATATCTCTGACATGTAATTAACGTGTTTGTTCTGCGTATGTTCTTAATATTGCAATGATAACCTACAGTTTAACTAATATTTCTCAAGCCCTACGTACCTCTATTAGATGTGACACGCGGCCTTGTGGGGCGTGTCTTGTTTCATTGGCAAGCGGTGTCATTCGGAACAAGTGAAACTCAGCCTCCAACAGTTGCTCGCTAGCGTGCATTGATACGTTATAGTAGAAATGCATCTCCTTGTTGTATGCTGAAACAGACAAATTAGCTTTGAGATAGTGGCACGAGTATAGACGTCCTGGTTCGTTATGCATCAATCAATTTAACCACGCCCCCACCCCCATGTGTCCGGGAGAATACCGGGGAAAGCCGGGGAAATGGGCCGTTTTTTACCCTCAGGTGGCCCCGCAGTGCCGGGTGAATGCGGTGGTTTTGTCTTCGCGCCAAAAATAGAGGGGAATGGGCCTTACCTGGGGTCCCTGCGATGTGGAGGCATTTGGCGGGGATTTTACCAGCAGTTCGTTTACCCGGACTTTGCAAAGTCTCCGCTATTCCCCGACCTTGTGTGTGTGGGGGGGGGGGGGTACAATTGACTGGTGCATTCGAGGTGTTATTTCCTTCAGTACATTTGTTTAGCTTTTCTTTTAACAGTTTATACATACATATAAAATCTATAAATTCTTCTTGTTACGTAGATGTTGCAGTGCTCCTGTCAGGGGTTGGGAAGGACAAGGTGCTAGATCAGAAAGGGCACATTTGATGCTCATTGAATGAGCTTTAATGGGGCACTTGCAATGGCCAATTTTTATTGTATGTGTTTCAGCTACTTTCAATACGAATATTTTGTAATGTACCTAAGCTGTTATATCTACTCTAGTGTCACAATTATGTTTTTTTTTATACTTATATCAAATAATTGAGTCTGTCAAACAAAAAGGCAGCGGGGTGCTGGAAAAGGGAAGGATTAAGATATAATGAAGGAAGCCGAGCAACTTCATTGCAACTTCTTAATATAAAGGTAACCGCATATTCTTTTTGCGTCCCTTTGACTCGACTAGTTCATAACAATGGGTCCTCAACAAACAAGAGCCGTCGTAAGACAGCGCGCTCGACTACGCCGCTTTGACTTAGAATACAATAACGATGTAATAATACCAAGTTTGGTCTCTTAATGTCAAACCTAACTAAAAAAATTCGATACATAAGGTGACTTTGATGCTGCCCTCCCACCAGCCCGCCCAAACAATGACGCAAGTCATTCAAATAACTTGATTTCCCGTTATGAAAATGTGGTTAAGAATAAACAAATATGCCTTTCAAAGGAAATTAAAAAAAAAATCAAAAAAATCAAGGGCCATAATTTGTATTTAGGCTTAAAACGGAGTTATATTTCTTGTTGTAAGATGGTCATAAATAATTTTGAATTTTATTAAGTGCATTTAATGAACGGTATGGAAGTTTTTTTTTATTAAAATCCCAACTTGCCCTTAACTTTTACTTGCCTAAAACTTTAACCTAAGTCAATCAAGGGCCGTAACTTGTATTAAGGATATGGAGTTATGTAACCTCATTGGGTGATGGTCCTGAACAATTGTGTGAAGTATTAAGTCAATTGAATGAAGGGTATAAAAGTTATTAAACCATATCCCAACCTGCCCTAAAACTTTAACCTAAGTTCCATAGTCAATCAGGGGCCATAATTTGTATAAAAGATAATATGGAGTTATCTAACCTCATTATGTGATGGCTCTGAACATCTGTGTGAAGTATTAAGTCAATTGAATGAATGGTATTGGAGTTTTAAGTGAAAATCCCAACTTGCCCTAAAACTTTAACCTGCCCTAAAACTTTAACCTAAGTAAATCAGGGGCCATAACTTGTATTTAGGATAATATGGAGTTATGTAACCTTATTGTGTGATGGTCCTGAACAACTGTGTGAAGTATTAAGTCAATTAAACAAAGGGTATAGAAGTTATTAATAAATATTCCAACTTGCCCTAAAACTTTAACCTAAGTTCCATAGTCAATCAGGGGCCATAATCTGTGTAAAGAATAATATGGAGTTATCTAACCTCACCATGTGATGGCTCTGAACAACTGTGTGAAGTATTAAGTCAATTGAAGGTAGGGTATTGGACTTATAAGTGAAAATCCCAACTTGCCCTAAAACTTTAACCGGACGCCGACGCTGGGGCGAGTAGTATAGCCCACCTATTCTTCGAATAGTCGAGCTAAAATGTAAGTGTCGAAGTACACGTACGCTTCTTAAGAAGTTGAAAATGCTGATACACATGTTTAAAGAATGTGTAGTCCTCAGCATTGGATAATGATGGCAAGATCTGAACAAAGGACAACTATCAATCAGGGGTTGTATTCAATATGCAACCCAAGTCAATTTAATTAATCATACGGCAAAGACTCTATTCACCGTTAAGGTGATTAATATAGAGCAATCCGATTAGCTATATCTTTCTTAGATCCAATTAAGATCAGTATCGAATAACACCCATTGTTTGATAAAAAAAGTTAAAGGGAGTATATATTTAAACCACCTTCTATTGTCATTGATGTATTTAAAGTTTTAAACCATTATCATTGTCATTGATATATTAACCACCTTCTATTGTCATTAATATATTTAAACCACCTTCTATTGTCATTAATATATTTAAGCCACATTCTATTGTCATCGATATATTTAAGCCACCTTCTATTGTCATTAATATGTTAAAGCCACCTTCTATTGTCATTAATATATTTAAGCCACCTTTTAGTGTCATTTTTTATTTAAGCCACCTTCTATTGTCATCAATATATATTAAAACCACCTTCTATTGTTATTGATAAATTTAAGCCATATTTTACTGACATTGATATATTTAAACCACCTCCTATTTTAAACGATCTTCTATTGTCATTGATATAATTAAGTCATCTTCTATTGACACTGATATATTTAAACCACCTTCGATTGTCATTGATATATTTAAACCACATTCGATTGTCATTGATATATTTAAACGACCCAAAATTGTCATTGATGGTCCTTTAATAAAACCATAAAAGAAGGAAGCCTCATTTCGGATAGAAAAAAAATACGTTTTTTTTTTTTACAAAACTTGACACTATTTAAAATCATTTCAGTTACAAATGTATACCATATTATGAGAAAATGTATTGATGAAGCAGGAGACAG
Organism: Mya arenaria; assembly: GCF_026914265.1. NCBI lineage: Eukaryota > Metazoa > Mollusca > Bivalvia > Myida > Myidae > Mya > Mya arenaria. The sequence goes on along the minus strand of NC_069123.1, from coordinate 32,638,403 downwards.
AATTTCATGTTTTTCGTTATTGTTGATGTATTCGGACAAACTTGCTATTTTTGTAGAGACTTAAATAAACGTGAACAATGTAGAAAATTATTTTGGAACTTAAGAAAAATGTTCTAGAGGCAAAGCATATAGGGACCTACAATAAAACTATGCAGGCCCTTGGACCGCGAAATGTTTGATTTTGTTATTTCAAGGTAGGATTTTGGTAGTTGGCTTGTAATCGTTTTTACTCTACAATGCAGTTTCAACTTCAATACAACTACTTTTCCCCACTTGAAGGTACTTGAAAATGTTTTAATGAGAGGACGTTATGTAAATCGGCAAATAAATTTGATTATTTGCTTCACGCGCCGACCCATTGTCAAAGCGCCACTACATAGAAAAGCTACCACCTGGGTTCCTTGACGAAATGTTTTAATCGCTGGCTTCATGGGCTTAGATTAACTTGTTAATAGCTATCCAACAGATGCTACCTTCGAGTGTTCCACCAAAAGTTTACTTAAGATTCAAGTGGGGTTTATTGTTAAATTCAAATTAATGGGCTCTATTGCCCATAAGCGATTTCGTACTATCAATATCTTATTACAAGGATCATCCTATTGGCTTAGAAACTTTTTTGAGGTAGCGATAAACGGATGTTTATAGTTTTAAAACTAATCTTTTCAGTGCTTTATCAAGATTTCATGGCTCTATTTTGCTAATTTTCTGGAGATTTCTGAAACATTGTCACTAAGTCTTAAATATTTCACATGCTTTCGGTCGTTTCTCATGCCCAATCAATTGATTTATGGATCAGTTCCGAGTTTTTCAGACATGCATCAAACAGGTTGGGGGGACCCACCTCAGCTAACAGGTGTTCAACCATGCACACTTCTGAAAGACCTTGGCGTACAACTTCTGAGCAAAGAACATTTTTGAGTGTTCCATTTCAATACATGTTTGTCAAAAAGCAAACAGATGGTGACTTTGCATTTTTTTAATGTTTAGTGTTTGAAGTAAAGGATAGCTGCAATACAAAGGCGACTCGAGTATTTTCATGTGCTTGTGTGTGATTTTTAGTAATTACTTGCAAATAGAATAGTTGCATTAATATACCCGGCAAGTTGACTCTCCCAAATAAATACAACATTTTGATAGTATATTTAAGGTAAAATTTCACAATATAGCTTCAAAGGAGAATAGAAAAGCCTGCAGCTTAGCTGTCGTGAATAGTTGACAAAAATGACCGTTTCGGTACATATGAAAATAAGCAGGGGCGAAACGTATATTTTAACAGAGGAAGGCTTGATATTACATGTGTTCATTGTACATCATACTAGACGTTTGATATTTGTCCACATGGTTCAAAATACGCTCATTTGTTATCAGACTGAGTACTTTTTTGTACTGACTTTGGGTGTGTTCAAATCGTTTAACATAGCGACTGTGACACGCATTGTCCCGAGTTGAAAGAGAGAGGAGCAAAAACAATACTCCTAAGAGATCTACCAACTGATACTGACAAAACGCATGCATTTATATCACCTACAAAAGAAATGAATGAAATGAAACCGCATGGATTCAATGACCTTTCATACTACATAGTACTCAACTAGACATCGAAATTTGTCTATGGGCGTTCAAACGCCCAAATATGACTAAAACATTGTCTTATCGGTGTGTTTGGTCAAATAAGCCTAATATAGCTAATAATTCATAACAATACATACGTCATATGAAGTGAGTTTATCACCTTAACTGGGATTAAAAGTTCATTTCAAAATAAGGTCTATGGGAAAACGCACTTAAATTTCAATTGAGCTGGGGTGGACTATTTCAATTTACAAGCTATTTTGTGTCTCTCTGCATTCTAATGGATATGTTGATATCGTTGTATTACTAGAAATGAAGTGTAGTTAGTTACCTTTTTTGGAAAACCTGACACTTGTGCTTATAACATATTAGCAAAAGGTGTGTCTACGCAAAGTTCTCATTTTCGTTGCTAATTTATACCCCACCTATATTATATCTGCCCGTCAAAAGTTAAAATCCTTCTCATATTTCGAAACATATCTAAACTGTATGATTAAAAGGCCTAATAGTGCACTTAATTGCACTGGAGATTTTCTAAAAGTTGCTCCAAGAAATACGTCATTAATTAAAGGACATTTTTTTGCTCTAAAACGTAATACATTTAAATCCATAGTTTAGTCCATTAAATGCGTGGAAAACTGAGAACTGAAATGAATCTATATAATGGGTATTAAATATGAATTAAAGATGCAAGCGCATTTCATTTGAATACTTTTCACCACATATTTGTAGGTGGTTGCGGCAACCGTTTTGTTGACATCCAAACATACATAGACCCCATGGAGCGGCGACATCAAAGTGTTTATAATAAGCAAAAGAAGCCATGTCTCTAAACAAGGTATGGCAAATACACGTATACAGGTAGAGCAAGTCTCCATTGTAAGATCTAGATAGCCCAGATGTGTTACCTAATCTAGTCAACATGTCCCACGATCTCCTAAATGTATTACTAGTCATACCATCTGGGTACTCTCGCTTTCAGTAATTATTTACACTTCGTAATATGTAAACTAATAACATTGGACTTATGAGGAAATCTGGAAGGTTCATAGAAAAGTACAGATGTCAAAATGAAGTGACACTTTTGTTTGTGTATTTTATTAATCCCATCATTGCAAGACGAGGCATCTTGTTATATGAATGGGCAATGTTAAAATCCGTGGGATAGCATTTATTGAAGGAATCAATGGCAAGCTCTGTTTTACTATCATAGGAATAAATGATTTCTTTCAGAGTCAATTGAAGAGCTTCATTCTTGTGATCACGTCTTTGAGTTTATTTGAGTAAAAACAGTTGCAACTTTAGCGAAAGTCTTATGTAAATGAATCGCATAAATACAGCTTATATTGGCAAGGTGTTTGGTAAACAAAAAGAACCTCCCTCTGTAAGCAGCGCTCTTGACACTCGTGGCTGTTTCGCAGGTGTTAGTCAGGGCGACACTCTAGGACCATGTGTGTTTACGAACAAACCCAGATTATTTGCAAGATCCATCTAATCTTAAATATTGGACCCAATACACGTGCTTCAGTTTTCGATACAGCCGGGCAAGGAGTGTCATTTTAAAATCAAATTGCAAAAAATAAGCCATTCGGTATAAAACATAACAAATAAATCATGGTGCTAATGCCAGACTTTTAAACCAATAAAAGACGTAGTTTTGCTTGGTACCTTATGACATTAAAACCCAACGAAATGCTTCGGGGAAGGGCCTTTTTAACATATCCTAAGATAAGTAAGTTGTTGATTAACTGACTTCAAGTAAACATAATCAGAGCAACCAGAGAGTACCAACTTTATTTTATCCACTAAGAGTTGACAGTACAATGAAATGACTTGTTGGATGGAAGATTAGCGTAGAAAAGCAGTTGTGTATATGCAAGGTTACCATGACTTATTGCAGCTTAGACTTCTCAGAGTAGAGCGGACGTTTTGTGGCATCAAGGTTTCAATGGCTTTTGTATGGTGGGTTACTAAAAGTAGAATGGAAGTTTTGTTGCTGCTAGTTACTATAGCTTGTTGCATGGTAGGTTATTAAGAGTAGAATGGAAGTTTTGTTGCTTCTAGTTACTATGGCTTGTTGAATGGTAGATTACTAAGGATAGAATGGACGTTTTGTGTCTACAGGTTTTCCATCGCTTGTTACAGCTTAACTCACTAAACTATACTGACAAATTTGGATGTGTGTAATGTATTCAATATGTAGTGCAATATGGCCAGTTAATTAGATTGTATTGATGTAGGCCCACTGGATCTAGATTTCATACGACTACTTGTATAAAATACACATACAGTACAATCAAAATCTTTGTCTTTGTAAAATATTTCATCCAAAAATTATGTTTTCGTTGTCATTTTATAGCATCTTATTAATATTTTAGCTATCTAGATATTGTATCAATTTTGGGAATCAAACAGTTTCATTATTCCAAAATAACTTTAATTGCATTGAAACCCATGTCCTCTTTATTGCTTGCGTATGCAAAACATTCAGATGTTTCGGGAACAAGGCATTTCAAAGCCGCGGGGTGGAACCATCAAATTGTGCCCACTGTAATTTTCTTACCGGAGGCCAATAGAAAGGGGCAAAGGGGTTTGCCAGTGTAATCGATCTGATGTTAGTAAATTATAGTGTTCTCTGCGATATGAATAACTTATTTTGCAAAAAGCAATTATTCACATAACAGATGCATTTATAATGAGCACAAAATGGTTAGCATGCACCGGTGTTTTAAAAAGAACTCGGCTTTAGACACTTTGGGATAGTAGAACATTAAAGAGGCATGGACAAGGTTACAGATTTGGGTGTTTTGTTAAAAAATGTTTCTGAATGGTACACTCGACAATGGAGAACGTCAATCGGAACACCTCGGTCATTATCCAACAGAATTGAAGCTTGCCGGAGATTCGATCTCGAAGCTTGCCGGAGATGGCCGAGTTGTTACGATTGGGAGAACGTGTACAGTTGAAAGTTTGTATTTTCGTTCATTTAACACTGTTAAATATGCGGTAAATGCATGATCAAAATGCAGTAAATGCCTTAGTGGTCAATCGGAACACCTCTGCCATTGTCCAACAGAATTTACAATCTCGAAGTTTTGCCGGAGATGGCCGAGTTGTAACGATTTCCTAAATGGTATTATTTTCCGAGGTTATTATTTATTTATTGAGAATCAAATACTAATGGAACACTAACATGTAACATTTTAATGTTTATTTAATAATTTGCCATACAAATATTGAACAGCAGCTGGTCCATTATTTTACTGGCAAGTTAAAACCAATGGGGATCTTAAATCAAGCGTTTAACTTATTTGACTTTTCTCTGGTGCAAATAGGCGCTCTCTATGGGAGGGTGGGAGTTTTTGAGACCTATTTTTTACGCATATTATGTTAATAAAGCTTTTTATCCCATGATAGCTACACTTTATGGGAAAATTGTCCTTGTAAGAATAGTTGAAATATTTGAAGGTGAGTAATGATAAGAGGTGCTATTTATATGATAATTAATAACATTGTTTTATGACAATGGGTTACGTACTATCTTCTGTCAGATCGGAGATAAAATGTTATTAATTAAAAAAAAAAGATTGTAAGAATTGAAAAGAAATATATATTAAACATAATATCACATCACATTCACGTTTTAATAATCAAAACGTTAAAATGAAAGATATTTTTTACCATCAAACCCTAATTTTGGTTATATAAACGGTCTGTTTATTAAATGGTTATATGCATAGGTTATAGTATCTATCAGGAATGAAAAGTTATTTAAAAAGCACTGCTAAAAACGAACAACAACAACAGCAACAACAACAACAACAACAACAACAGCATCGAGGACAACAACTAATACTACTAACACCAAACACCACCAGTCATGTAGCTGTTGCTGGTCTGTCACTTACTGGTGATCTAGTATCAAGGTATTTCAACAATAAATTCGAAAGATTTGGTAATCAAAAAATGAAAAAAAAATCTATAAGTGTATGTCTGTTATAGCACAATGAAAAACGGTTCATAAAAGATTTGAAAGATATTTCAAGAGCATCTTTCATGAATGCAAGCACTGTCAATTATAATCCCATTATAATCAGAGATTTTTTTCAATTAAAAACCCATGCATAGCGCGGGAATGACACAGCTTCTAATTGAAAATTATATTTTAATGTCTTGGATTCAGAAACCACTTAGAAATGATATCAATCAGGCGTTACGCAGAGAAGATGATGGTAAATATAAGAAACTGGTGAAGCTGATTTCAATCGAATATTTCTAGCAATGATAAATTGGTGGAGTGGAGTGAATTATATGCATGGAATTTTGATATATAAGTATATTCGCAGTACTTGTATGAAAACTGGTTCAAAATGCGAAGAGGGGGGGGGGGGGGAGACGATGATGATGGTAAAGATGATGGTAGTGAATTGATGATGATGATGATGATGATGATGATGATGATGATGATGATGTCGATGACGATGACGAAGACGACGCGAAGAACGACGACTGATGATGATGATGATGATGATGATGATGATGATGATGATGATGATGATGATGATGATGATGATGATGATGATTATGATGATGATGTTGATAGTTATTGATGATGATGAGATGGAGGAGGAGGATGGTGATGATGATGATGATGATGATGGTGACAACGACGACGATGATGGTGGTAAATGGTGTATTGGTAACAGTGTATTGATGATAATTCCAACGACCAGTGGTGTTCTGTTCGACGTTATTTTTTGGTGGCCGACATAATTTTATTTTAATGTCACAACATGCAGCCAAGTGAATTTGGTGTTTAGTCCCCAAACCTTTAAATCAGTGGTCATTTGTCAAACGGAATGATTAAAGTGCAACATTTAGAGAAAAAATCTTTGTAAATAATCTATCACTAACAAATGGACGGGACCCAATCCTATAATTTGCGTCTACATAATTGGCCCTTTGGTTTCTCGCATTGTAAAGGCTTATCATTCAGTGTCACGGGATCTGATTTTGGAAACAAGAATTGAAAGGGGATATGAACATTTTAAGAACTGAAAGTTTTGCGGAGTTTTGTCCTTTTTTGTTGGTGACGTTTTGCGATAAAAATCTACTGAAGAGTTGAAAACAGCCATTTCATGTCTAATTTTTGTTTATGAGATTAAACTACGTGATTAGGTACCCAATGACTCGAAAATTGTCATTTAGGAAATATTTTGTTACCCTTTTTGTAAACGTTTTTAAAATGTACTGGAGAAATGTAAAGATAAAGAAAAGTGAGAGAAAACGTTTTGGGGCTCATACAGTTACTGCATGTATTGTTAAAGGAATGCATGTACACTCGAGTTTAACCTCGGTTAAACATTAATGTAGGTAATCCATCCATCGTTTAAACCAGAAATTGCTACTGATAAAGTTTCATTTGAAAGTAACAAAATGTTAAAAGTTTTAACCGAGAGCTTATTGGACGGATTGTTCAGAAAATTGTTAAAGTTAACAACATTGTTACCGGAATCGTTGTTAACTTTTAAAGGTGGACTAGTTTATGATTTGCTGATATATTTAAGTAAAACAAGCATAGGTGAATCAGTTGTCTTAATAATTGTGTAAAGCACCGCAAATCACATGTGTGTCCATAAAACCTTCAGAGAATTCAAGATTCGAAAGTTAACAACGATCCAGTTAACAACGACCCAGTTAACAACGACCCAGTTAACAACGACCCAGTTAACAACGACCCAGTTAATACCGTTGTTAACTTTAACGATCTTTTGAACAATCGGGTCATTGTGTATTTCAGAAACAAATTTATAAAATTGTTATATATGTTTTGTTTCCCCCCACCCCCACCCCCACCCCTTTATTATATCATATCGTTATAGTTTTATTTCAAAAATATAATCCATGCAGAACTAATATAATGGTTAATCAATAAAAATAAACATAGAAATATTATCCAGGTTTATATCTAAAATGCACTAACACATTTGTGAATCCTAATGATGGATAGCCTACCTTAAATGTATGTTGGAGAACACACCATAATAAGCAATATACCATATACAGCTTTGTGACAAATTATTTAAGTTATTTTTCCGTCAGTGATACATATTGTGCCGTCAATTTAATTTTGCGCCGGTTTGAGACCCATAAAAATAAAATTGCTTCAGACAATAATCCGGACAACCGTAATGTACGGACACAAAGACATATTAAAATTTTGTCATTTTGATAGGATAAAGTAACACTATATTCTTGCATGGTGTATTTCTCCTCAGATTTCATTGGGGTTTATTTGCTCAAAAGTTGATATAAGATGACACTATAACAGATAGGATCAAGAAGACATACGTGCAATCACATTGTGAAACCCCCACGTCGTCGCCTTTTCGGCATCCATAATTGGATAATTCGAATTTTATGGCTTAAATATGAGCGATATGTGACGCAAGGGAAATTTAAGTAAATGGAATCTTGTCAAATGTATATTAAAGTAAGTTAGATATATTTGGGAGGCAGACCGCTTCCCGTTGAAGTACATGTTAAGAGAATACAATGCTGTGGTTGTTGAGTTTATAAAGGTCTCCCCGCGCCCTATAATAGTTGCATTATGGCTTGACCGAGTCACATCAAACACAATTTTAAATCCAAAATGGGAGTTTTGTCCCAACCGGTTCACCAAAGGAGTCATTTTGTACCTAAAACGCGAGACCTGCAATGAATGACATCTAGAGTGGTCCTACAGCTCTAACTATTGCATATGGTTAAAAGAGAAAAAAAATTAATAAGGCCGGGCTTATAAACTGTTTAAACTTACGCATTTGGTAGACATTTTAGTGAAATTGTTGCTTTTTAATCTAGTATTCTTGGGTCCAGTTTTTTGAAAGGACTGCCCTCATACAACGACGTGTCGTATGTTGTTGTTTTCTTATATTGTCATTTCTGGGGAAAAGGGAAACCGGCCCATCATTTCTGGGGAAAGGTAACCGGCCAGGTGTTATCGGTGTATTCACATTTCCCGGTTACAACGTGATCGAAATAAGCACAAGCCCGTAGGCCCGACCCAGTCCCGGATTTGTAAAACTATGTTTGTATTATATGTTTTATAATTTCAGGCTTGTAACTTCACGAACATCTTAGATATATACGAACAAAATTATACTAGTAATCGGGCAGTTCAAGAATAAACTTCAATTTCGATGACTGGCAACTAAGCCAGTTCATCACATACAACGGACCAGAGATAATGCTAAAGCAGCACTCTCGCAGATTGACAGTATTGACTTATTTTATTTTTTGTCTCAGAATCAGCTGCTTTTGGCATCAATGCCTTTAATTCAGTCATATAGCCCAGAAAAGAACAGATCTCAATTGTTTGGAAAACTGATGAAAAACTCATTATCTCTTAAAGCATTTTTAACACATTTAGCCAAAAACATCATTTTTCGAACGTGAATATGAAAAACTGCGATCTGATCTTTTGTCAGCAGTCGTTGGTTTCCATACATTTACGCTAAAATTGGTTCATTCCAAGACAAGAAAAATAAAAATAAAAAGTGGTCAAACCGCTCAAACTGTGAGAGTGTAGCTTTAACCCCACTCCGAGCTACTATTATGATACCCGCGTCACCGGTCTCTTACCTCTATCTGGAAAGCTGACGACGGTGGAAGCGTTGTAGGGTCCCCCTTTTTTGATGAGGCCACCCGAGTCTGTAATATCGTTAAACAACTCCAGCATGAACTGGGGCGGGGTCGCTCCCACCATGTGCTGCGGCGCATGCTCGATGCCAAACACCTTCGACAGACGCTCAATGGCTTCCGTCTCTTCCGGTCCGTCGCCGCCGCCGGCGCTGCCGCCTTTCTTCCCCTTGTCTTTGTTTTTCTTGCCACAATCCACCCGGAGTATTAAAGTGAATACAATTAATAAACCGAACATAATCAACACTTGAATATTGTGGAATCCGAAGTTGGCCCGTACAATTCGCATGTTTATCTAAAATACACTAACAGACGGATTTTCGAGATTTAAAACTCACTGAAGAATTGTCAAAATTTCATCTAAACTGGTATCATTTTCTTTCACTTGATGACACTTTTCCAAAACAAATCGATTTGTAATATGGCTAAGATGAATTTGTATTAACATGTTATTCTGCTATTATTTTTTTTTTTTACAATTTTAAAACTCCGGCGAGAAAATTAAATCTATTCTCTGTATCTTATCAACAGCAATTCCAATTCTTCTGTTTTTATTTTATCATATGAAGCATATAAATTTCGAATCACACGGAGTTAATTTTCTTGACTTATATACCGGTGTGCGCTGTGAAATGAACAGCATTTTTGATATATTTTTTAAATAATTAGCACCTGGTGAATTCAATTGAAATATAAAATTATGCGTCAACACGTAAGTTTATTATAAATCCATTTCACAAGAACGCAAAATTCCAAAATGTGTTTGAGACGTTCGTATTGGTTTTTTTCTGCTTCACTCTTTGGGATGGTAAGCTATTTCTCGTAAATTCTATATTTATTTATCCAAGAATATTTATATCCAATGCAAAGAAATTCCAACTTTTGAACATGGCGTAATTGCGGCACGTCAGAGCCGATCGCAGATTGGAATAAATCGAGCAATAAATTCTGTAGCATTTATTATCTAATCTTTAGCTAAAATCCAGCGATCAATCTTTCATGATTGTAATCTAAAAATCTGACAAATGTGTATCTTCACAGCATTGCGCTAGAAAATTAGTTGAATAATATTCCGTATAGTACCCGTTCATGATTTTCTTTTAAACAAGCGCGTCATCTAATCGATTATTGACAAAATTTGACGAATGATATTGTTATCATCATCACATCACAGCGTTTAGCAGCGTTCTGACACAAGCCTATCTCAATTTGATTGTTTGTTCAAAACAAAGCTCCGCAAAGGTTGGAACGCGACTCAAACCCTGTAAGAAGGTGGTGATCAGTCCCATATAGCGAAAACAGCGACTCTAAGTCGCCCGATCTTGATTGTACCAGATAGTCATCTTGAGTTACGAATCGTCTTACAAATCATTCGTATTCCCATCCATAACTGCTCGAGTGTCTAATTTAACAAAAAGAGATATAATTTTATGGTATGATCATTAACTTTCCCACAAAAGAACAACTACTGAATGCACAGAGTCTCCTCTTTGCTGACAAATTCACTATGGGTCGAGTAAAACGTGATACTGCAAAGCGATAATTAGTTTACTATAATCAAAATAAATAGTTCATGCATTTCTGTATAATCATGCTCGTTACATGAGAATGCAAAATGAAAATGATTCCTCCAAAGCTTCATAAACATCGTTGCCGGTTTAACAGAGAAGAGAATAGTGGTATAAAACTCGAATCTGAATGTGAAAACAGTTAAAGCCGATAGGAGAAATGTGTGTCCTTTTGAATGAATTAAAGAATACCCCTTTATTAAATCTCCTCTCGCACACCTGTTAAAAATTAAATCCCACTTCTTGACTGTATGAGGCTTTCTTGTTTTCAAGTTCCCATCTAAATCCACGACGCGAGACACACATTTGGAGTCCAGGTGGGCTGGGGAGCTTCTAGTTTTAGAATCAACAAAGTTTTCCTAATATAGCCGCAAATTCACAACAATATCTTCCCATTGAATGAGCCTTAAAATGTTTGTTTTCAGCACAAAACAGTCAAATCTAGAACTGAATGAATAGTAATTGAAGACTCGTGAAGGGGCTTCAGTCACTCGAAAGCCGACTGAGATGATATGGGCTATCTCTCATTCAAGAACATTGTCATGAGGTTTTCATTGGAAAAGTAATGAATAACGATAATGTTTAGTTTTTTAAGGACCGTTTGATATTTAAAATCTAGGAAATGACGTATGCTTGAGTATTTAGACAGTATCACCCACGCTTCCAGCCTCAATTGATGTTTCTGAGGAAAAACTCTTGTAATATGTGTACGTTTTCATTGCATATTTTTTTGCCTCAATGCAACTAATGCACCAGTCAATTGAAACCACAGCCCCAGGTCCGGGGGATAGCGGGAGAAATGGGCCGTATTTTTACCTTCCATGTGGCCCCGAAGTACCGAGTGAATGCGGTGGTTTTGTTTTCGCGCCAAAAAATAGCGGGGAATAGGCCTTACCTAGGATGTCCCGGAATGGCGGGGATTTTACCAGCTGTTGGGTCTCCGTAGGATGGGGATTTCACCTGGGATTGACTTGACCGAAAGTCAAAGTCCCCGCTATTCCCCGGACCTTTGGGGCCGTGGACCGTCTCCACCAAACACAATCGTAACGAAGATATTTACGCAAAATCTGGCTAATACCAAGACAAAGAATAATAAAAAATGTCAAAACGGTAACTCTGTGAGAGTGCAGCCTTAAGGGGACTGTGTCACAGATTGGCACCAAAAAATGTTTTTTTCTGTAACGAATCTCAGGACAATTACCTAATAGAATGTGTTACGCTTTGATATCATAACTGTAAAAAAAAAGTACCAAAATGTAAAAAAAAAATTGTGTCGGAGACCGGGTTCGAACCCTCGTCGCCAAAATTGTAATCCAGCGCCTTACTCACTGCTCTATAAAGGCTTATTCTAATCGGGTGACATAATTAAGCTATACACCTACCTCGGTAATATCACGTGATAACACCGACTAGCCAATCACGCATAAGGAAAGTATTCTACTTGGTAGACATACCCAGTAATCTTTTTTAATGGAAAAATACGAAATAACTGCTGAGCTTAAATAAATTGTAAATTATGTGGTACTTCAGTTAGTAAGTTTCAATGCATTGTACACATCGATGCCAAGTTTATGTCAGTTTTCGAAAATTTTCTTTTTTTCCGCTATTTTATCATACGTGAGACAGTCCCTTTAAAGTGCGATCTGAGCCATCGTATCATGCGATCGAATTTTCAAATTGATATTTCTGAGTAGTTTAAGAAGAATATCTATTTCGAAATTAATAGCTTTATTGGCCAGATAAGCAAATGATTATTTGATTTTGCACGTAAAACTGTGACACTACACATTTAACTGAAGTTCTTGATCATACGATAATTTTTTTTCTCCTTAGAGCGTTGATTAGTTGGCATGTTTTTATTTCTAAGCCTTTGCATTTTGCCAAAACTGAAGTGTTGGATTTATTTTGTTGGAAACGATTAATACAAAAATCTGCCGTTTAGTAAATACTGCCTCAAGATGAAAATTTAAAGCTGCAATCTCACCGTTTTTACAACTTTTTTATCTCGGAAAGATCACATTTTTGCGTAAATATCTGCAAACCAATGAAAAACGATTGCTGACAAAAGATCAGATCGCAGATTTTCGTATTTCCGTCCGACAATTAATTTTTGATGGCTTAAACCGTTACTAATGGTTTGGGGGTATCCCCCATTAGAAAATTTTAACAATTTTATGTCCGAAAGGGTGCATTTTGGGCATATTTTTTTCTCTCTTTTTTTCCTATATTGAAATATTCATGAAAGGATTAAAATAATTAAATTTCAAAACTGTCACGGTCACCATCATCAAATCTGCGAGGAAGTCGCTTTAATGTCGCTAACATTCTTTGTAGCATTTACCGAAAGACAACAGTACGATGTTTGAAGTATTTACATCGTTCTCAAACCAGTACCATATCAAACTTTACATAACAGGGGCAGTACAGGACTTGTCGTTAGAGGAGGCGTACCTTCAGGTGCGAAACATTTTTACTAGCGTCCCTCCATCAGAACCGAACTTTATTTGACTTAGATAATCTGATTAATCTGATTACAGGCAGGGGTTTGGGGTACGCCCTCTTGAAATTTCTGGTCCGAAATGGTGCATTTTTGGTGTATTTAATTTCTCATTTTCTCCTATATTGAAATAAATAGTAAACTTGGACGATTTCAGGGGGGTTAGCGCCGGGTGTACACCCCCTGGATCCGCTAGTGCTTAAAGAGTCGCCGCCGGTCCAAGGCCTCGAAGACTTTCGTCGACGTAGTAATGGGTCACCCATTAAAATCTCGTTAGATGTCTCGCAATCAACGAGATCTTGCGAATAGTTATTTCCAGGCTTTCGATCCATGCTGGGCTGTAATTGATACAATCGGTGAGTTATCATCTATCCTTGTGTGCCTATGGTCTATTTTCGTTCTATTTTGTTTATAAAGGTACATTATTAATTAATATGTAAGCTTTATTTTACGTCAGATTTAAAAACAAGATATAAGTAAGGCTCGTAAGAGCTTTTACAGCGAAGAGCATAGTTTTAAAATCTGCTATGTACGAGTGGAACATTCACCATTCCTGTGTGATACCATAAATAATATTAATCGAACAAATCGTAAATCACGAAAAGATAACTCATACCTCGTAAAACGTAAATGAGTTCATTGAGGAAAAGTTGTCCCCCTTGCTCATGATTTTATCGTATTTAGTATTAAAATTATTATGTTGTTTTTTCTTCTAATTTCTAACTCTCTTTCTGTTTAAAAAAGAGTGGTATAATACTCCTTTTAAGCTTAGGCCTTTTCAAAACATCAATGCCCTATACAAAAGGACCATATACCAAAATGAAATTAATTTACACATAACTAAAACAAGAGGTTACACATAACCTATACTGTACAAGTGGTTACACATATAACCTTGCAAGTGGTTGCTCTCTGTTTTGCAACCAGACTGGCAACTGGCTTTGCTCAGGTTACCCACTTAATAAAAAGCATGCACGCAATAAGCCTGTGGGTAGGAAAGGAGATTTTCCATTTTTACAGTAATTCAAGCATGGAAAATGCCCCTTCCACTTTTAACGCCGAAAAACCTTGCGCGCTTCTTTAAAGTAACATTCAACCGTTCAGGTAGTGGTTTTTAGAAAGTAATAAATTCAAGAATTAGGTTATAGAAACAAGACGGCTCGGACTATAAACCCCGTGGAATATGTAAAGCTGGTTGGATTGTGTTAAATTAAATGTTAGAGTTATTGTTAGAGTTAATGTTAATGTTAAAGTTAATGTTGGAGTTAGAGTTAATGTTGGAGTAAAAGTTGATGTGGTGATGGTTGTGTCGGTGATGACAATGATAAAGCTGCTGTTGTTGCTGCTGGTGAAAACGACGGATGATGAATGAAAGCGGATAACTTGTGCTAGATGCATTTTATTCCATGGGGCTTAAGTTCGATAGTCCTATTATGTTGTTAATTCTCACAAAAATGTTAGGAAATTGAACCACTAACTTACGGATGTGTAAAGCTTTAAAGACAATTTTCATTTGACTTTTGTGCAAAAAATAAAACTGATTTTTCGAATATGTAGCTGCATACAAGCTCTGGAAATTTAAACAACGTTGGTTGTCAGAGCCTCTTAGAGGTATTCTAAAAGAAACAATAACTAGTCATAAGCACATCTAAGCGGTATTCTGTAAAGAAACAAAAACTAATCGGAGGCACCTTCTGGCGGTATTCTAAAAGAAACAATAACTAGTCATAAGCAGCTCCTGGCGGTATTCTAAAACAAACAATAACTAGTCATAAGCAGCTCCTAGCGGTATTCTTAAAGAAACAATAACTAGTCATAAGCAGCTCCTAGCGGTATTCTTAAAGAAACAATAACTAGTCATAAGCAGCTCCTAGCGGTATTCTAAAAGAAGCAATAAATAGTCATAAGCAGCTCCTAGCGGTATTCTTAAAGAAACTATAACTAGTCATTAGCAGCTCCTAGCGGTATTCTTAAAGAAACAATAACTAGTCATAAGCACCTCCTAGCGGTATTCTTAAAGAAACAATAACTAGTCATTAGCAGCTCCTAGCGGTATTCTTAAAGAAACAATAACTAGTCATAAGCCCCTCTTAGCGGTATTCTAAAAGAAAAAAATAACTAGTCATAAGCATCTCCTAGAGGTATTCTTAAAGAAATTATAACTAGTCATTAGCAGCTCCTGGCGGTATTCTTAAAGAAACAATAACTAGTCATAAGCACCTCCTAGCGGTATTCTTAAAGAAACAATAACTAGTCATTAGCAGCTCCTAGCGGTATTCTTAAAGAAACAATAACTAGTCATAAGCCCCTCCTAGCGGTATTCTAAAAGAAAAAAATAACTAGTCATAAGCATCTCCTAGAGGTATTCTAAAAGAAACAATAACTAGTCATAAGCAGCTCTTGGCGGTATTCTAACAGAAACAATAACTAGTCATAAGCACCTCCTAGCGGTATTCTTAAAGAAACAATAACTAGTCATAAGCACCTCCTAGCGGTATTCTTAAAGAAATAATAACTAGTCATAAGCTGTCTTAGTGGTATTCTGTAAAGAAACAAAAACTAATCGGAAGCACCTTCTGGCGGTATTCTATAACAAATAATAAAAAGTCATTAACGCCTCCTGGCGGTATTCTATAACAAACTAAATCTACCCATAAGCGAATTCTGGCGATATTCTATAAGAAACAATAAAAAAGTCATTAACGCCTCCTGGCGGTATTCTATAACAAACTAAATCTACCCATAAGCGAATTCTGGCGATATTCTATAAGAAACAATAACAAGTCATAAGCGCCTCCTAGCGGAATACATGTATATATTATAAAGAAAAAAACGAATCCTTGTGATGGTATTCTATGACAAACAAAATCTAGCCATAAGCGCCTTATAGCGATATTCTATAAGAGACCCAAAAACTAGTAATCAGCTCCTCCAGGCGGTATTCTATAAGAAACAAAAACTAGTCATAAGCGCCTCTTAGCGGTATTCTAAAAGAAACAATTACTAGTCATAAGCGCCTCTTAGCGGTATTCTAAAAGAAACAAAAACTAGTCATAAGCACCTCCCTGAAAAGGTCAAATTGCAAAAGCCTGACAATATGCGCTGTGTCACTATATAGTCATAAATGTAAGGAGTTGCGAAGAAAACAATTTTAAATGTAAAATAAAGAAAGGGCAATAACTCTTTCAAAAATGGTCGAATCGCGAAAGCCCGACAATATGCGCTGCCTCACTATATGATCATCAATCTGTGAAAGTTTGGTAGAAATTGCATGAAAAATGTAAGAGGAGTTGTGAAGAAACTAATTTCAAATGTAAACTAGAACTGTAAGCCAAAGGCTAACGAATACCCCCCAACCCTTCCCTGTCTAGGTTGTTTGCCCTGGCCTTAGTTATGGTATCATTAGAAAGCACAAGGCAATACATTTATTTAGTTTATTTAGAATACCTATTACTGAATCAGGGACTGCCATGGCACTGCAGCAGAGATCACAAAATGGTCACTATAGTATGAAGGTGGACGGGTGAATTTGACAGTCTGCCAACCCAATTTCTGTTTACCCACCCCCACCACCTCCCCCCCACACATGAGTACCAAGGAAATAATACAGGTGCACAAAATCACATATACAAAGGTTCACATCATGGTCATGGATAGCTGAAAGTTTGAGAAAAATATATTGAAAAATGACAAAGGAGTAGGCCACCAAAGCGAATATTGTAACAAATTTAAGGCCTGTATGCACCTAACTTCAGGACTTTTGATGGTCTTTTTAAGGACAAAATCAATTAAAGGTCTTTTTAAGGCCATGCAAACATTCTGATTAATACAGGTGCACCAAATCACATATTCAACAGTTCATATCATGGTCATTGACATCTGAAAGTTTGAAAAAGATTTATAGAAAAAATGAGAAAAAATGACCAAGGATTAGGCTAGACAAAGCTGTATAATTTTTGCCTATTTTAACTTATTCAGGGGCCATAATTGGAGACATGATCATGTGATTCCAACCACAATCACAGGGGCAAATGTTCTCACCATGGCTAAAAGTTTGAAAAAGATTCATTCAAAAATGACGAAGGAGTAGGACGAACAAAACTAATTTTACCCAATTTAACTCATTAAGGGGCCACAACTCCACTCAGGATCATGTGACTCCCACCAAATTCATGGAGGCAAAGGTTTACATCATGGCCATTAATATTTGAAAGTTTGAAAAAGATTTGCTCAATAGCTTCAAAGAAGAATCCTGGACAAAGCTAATTTTGCCCAATTTAACTCATTAAGGGGCCACAACTCCACTCAGGATCATGCGACTCTGACCAAATCCACGGAGGCACAGGTTTACATCATGGTCATTAATATTTGAAAGTTTGAAAAAGATTTGTTCAATAACGACAAAGATGAATCCCGGACAAAAAAAAACGGACGGACAGACGGACAGACAGACAGACAGACGGACAGACGGACAACCCGATTCCAGTATACCCCCCCCCAAACTTTGTTTTGGGGGGTATAAAAAAGGGCAATAAATCTTTCAAAAATGGCCGAATCGCGAAAGCCTGACAATATGCGCTGCGTCACTATATGCAACCTATCTCTTCAAAAATCGGAGCTGCAACCTATCATTTTCTTTTCGTTCTCATATCTTTTAAAATCATTAAAATATTCGTTGCCAAATGCATATGCCTGTTATGTTTAAACAAAACTTAAGTGTTTTTTGCGATTTTCCCAAATTACAACCTCATTTTCTGCTAAATCCGAGCCAAAATGATAAATGGAACTGTAACCTACCAGTCGGATTTCGTACATTTTGGAATCATTGCAGAAGTGTTCTCGAGAACGGTTAAAGTTTCAAGGAAAACATGGATGTGCTAATACACACTAGGTATGTGGGCATATGATAGGCTATGTTAAAAAATAAAGAAACTTTTTTAAAAAATAAAGAAACTTTTATAATTATATGTATTGCCTTGATTTTCGGCTCGAGTCGAGCGTTTTGGTGACGCCATCTTGCACTGAAACCTACCATTTGGTCACGTGGATTCCCCGCCGTGTATATAGTCATCAATCTGTGAAAGTTTGGTAGAAATCGCATGAATAACGTAAGAGGAGTTGCGAAGAAACCAATTTTAAATGTTAAATAAGTTAAATAAGCAAAGGGCAATAACTCTTTCAAAAATTGTCGAATCGGGAAAGCCCGTCAATATGGGCTGCGTCACTATATGATCATCAATATTTGAAAGTTTGGTAGAAATCGCATGAAAAACATAAGAGGAGTTGCGAAGAAACCAATTTTAAATGTAAAATAAGCAAAGGACAATATCTCTTTCAAAAATGGTCAAATCAGGAAAGCCCGACAATAAGCGCTGCTTCACTTTATGATCATCAATCTGTAAAAGTTTGGTAAAAATCGCATGAAAAATGTAAGAGGAGTTGCGAAGAAACCAATTTTAAATGTAAAATAAGCAAAGGGCAATAACTCTTTCAAAAATGGTCGAATCGGGAAAGCCCGTCAATATGGGCTGCTTCACTTTATGATCATCAATCTGTGAAAGTTTGGTAGAAATCACATGCGAAATGTAAGAGGAGAGGCAAAGAAATGAATGTGGGCCGGACGGACGCACACACGCACACACGCACACACACACACACATACACACACACACACACACACACGGAATCGCACCTTCCATTACTCTATCCTCTCGCCTTTTCAAGGCGGGGGATTACAATAACTAGTCTTAAGCGCCTTCTAGCGGTATTCTAAAAGAAACAACAACACTAGTCATAAGCGCCTCCATGTGGTATTCTAAAAGAAACAATAACTAGTCATAAGCGCCTAGCGGTACTCGCAGTCTCTCTTAATGGACACATTCCAGATGTAATTTTTGCAGCCTCTCCTTATAGACAATACACATGCATCATCTTATAATGGACACCGTACTGGCATCAGTACTCTCAGTCACACCTCATGTACACTACACTGGCTTCTGTACTCGCAGTTCCTCATAATGTAATGGACACTACCTTAGCTTCTATACCTGTAACCTCTAATAATGGACACTCATTAGGCGTCTATACTCGTAGCCGTTCATAAGCGACACCATACTGGCTTCTGTATTCTTAGCATCTCCCATTGAACACTACTCTGGCTTCTATATTCGCAGCCTCTCCCATTGAACACTACACTAACATTTTTAATAGCAGCCTCTATTAATAGACACTACATTGGCTTTTAACTCGCAGTCTTTTCTAACTGACCCTACACTAGCTTCGATACTCGCATCCTCTCGTTATGGACACTACACTGGCTTTAATACTCGCGGCCTCTCCAAGTTGACTTCAAAACTCGCAGCCATTCATAATGGCAGCCATTCATAATGGACACCATACTGGCTACTATACTCGTAGCCATTCATAATGGACACCATACTGGCTACTATACTCGCAGCCATTCATAATGGACACCATACTGGCTACTATACTCGCAGCCATTCATAATGGACACCATACTGGCTACTATACTCGCAGCCATTCATAATGGACACCATACTGGCTACTATACTCGTAGCCCGTTAGAATGGAATCCATCATGGCTTATATACTCTCAGCCTCTCTAATTCTACACTACACTGGCTTAAATATGCACAGTTTTTCTTAATTGTTTTCATTTATACACACCAGTTAACCTTTTTTTTTGCAAATAGCATACCTCTGATCCACCGTCATCAGCAAGTTCCCCGTCACAAACAACAGCAACAAGAAAAAAATCATAACACCACCAGGCGGAACATTCGGAACTCCTCGGCCATTTTTTCAAAAACAACCTCGGATGTATGCCGGTACATCTGTTGAAGTAGTCCGTATTTTTTTTAATAAAAGCATTAATTAAATGTAGTGTTTAAGAGTTGTATTCATTGCTCTCAGTTTAAATTGATTGCCAGTGAAGTGTATTATTGCAAACATAATTACGATTCCCAAGAGTTAAGTCATAAATTTTAACTACTAAATAAGATTACTACGCGATCTATTTGCAGCGGACTTAAACGTACCACTTTTTAAGTATGTAAACCGTCCATATACATCCGAGGTTGTTTTTGAAAAAATGGCCGAGGAGTTCCGAATGCAGGCGGAAGCGCCACCGTCGTTTGTATTTTTTATGTTTTATATTATTTCATTTCTTTTTATTGCGGCCTATTTGATTTTATTCTTAAGTTATTTTTACCCTATGTGTGCCTATTTGTGTTGTGATACTGTGTGTGATGTGCTTTCGCGATTCCGGACATAAAATTAAGCGTTATTCGCCGTGATGGTGATAGTGATATCGCGGGGAAAATCGCTGAAATACACGTTACATATATCCAAAGACAATGAATCTGACCACGCCCTTCATAAAAAAGACCACATCCAAATTCATAATTGTATATTTTGTGTTCGTCAAATCGGGGGACTGAAAGAATACCTAAGCTTATGCACTTGGGTATGGTCTTTTGACACACGTTTGACCCAACAGGTCGAAGTATATCCTAAATCTACAGCACGACTGGTTACGCCAATCAAACCTTTATAAACGCACCGCCCTTGCTGGAATTACCAATGGCACTTTAAAGTAACAGGACTCACAGTTTACTCTCTTGCCTTCTGTTCAAGTCGTCTAGCCTCTCTTCCAACTGTAAAACAAAGATTTAACGACTATATGTTACCATTTGCATCATTTCATAACACCCCCTCCCAAATAATTCGTAAACGTTCAAGTACAATTTTGTTTTGGAACCACCATTATTTCGTTATATTTGTGCTTAATAAGAACATGTGTATAGCAAGGATGAAATTTTTCTGCTAGTCGCTTTAACAAAGCCATCGAGGGAGTACCAAATGCGATGCGTCGATGTTTCATTCTTTAAAGTAATACAGATTGGCGCCTGAGAGCGAAAGTCAACTCCCGTCTGTTGTCGGAAAGGGGGATACCTAAACCATTATTATATCCAGAGCTATGGTTATTGCAACGCTGGCAAACACTGTCTTTCAGATCAGATTTCAACGTTGGTGAAGTTGGTTTTGTTAACAAGAGCGTTTCAGAGCGAGGACCATTGTAAGTCTGTTTTACATTGGTCAAAATATATGCACACAATTATTACAATCAGAGTTATTGGCCTTGCTTTGCATGTGCATATTGCTTCTAGTAAAATGTGTACCAAGTGAATATCTTGACCGGTGTTTAGTTTTAACAAAGGTGAGTTTCCCCACGACGGCGACGCCACCAAGGCCATGACAAGACCTGAACCTTTTCTTTTAGAAACAGACGAACTAAAATGCAAGATCCACATGACACAAACGTGATATATACCTGTAGCATCAGCATTTAACATTGGCGGTCGGACGTACGGATGAACGTGCGGACATAAACTCAGTGGATGGTCTTATAGACTGAAAGCAGGAAATGAGTACCTCGTTATATACCTGGCACAGGCAATTGGTTCATTCAATGTGTCAAAAATGTTGACTTAAACATCATTGTGGTGTCAGATCTTGAGATAAACAACACATCTGAGTAGATCGTCATTCTAACATTGTATGACAATAGACAGTGTCCTATATGACAAGGACTCGAGTTTATCCATACAGTAGCAATTTGAAACATGAAACTGTCTTTAATAGAATTGTGTCAAATTATTATCATTTGAGTCGGCAGCAGCAGCGGCAGCAGTAGTGTCAGTTCCATCACCAACAACAGACCATGCTTAGCGTTGGCATGAACATAAATTTATATTTTAATTATGATGCCAACGCTGATAATAATATGCCTTCATTTACAAAAAACCCAGCGATGTTCATTATTTAAAACCAACTTACCATAAGTGCATTCCATATCGGCGAGTTGACCGCCATTCACAGCACAGCCAAGATATGCGACCGCATTACCAGCCATCTTTTTCACATTGTCGAATGGAGGTCCTGGGTTCGATCCCGTGGAGAATTGAAGAGGTACCTTCTCGAAGCCTCTCTTAACGGACACCATACTGGCTTCTTTACTCACAGCTACATGTAACATATATCCACGACAAATCTGACCAGGTCAAGAGTTATATCGCTTGGGAGGTCAGATTTCTCGTATCGAAGGGCGAGCACAAAATTGGAAGTTCTTACTATTGCAGTTGGCCATATACATCAATTAACGCAGTGTGGAACTGAAAATACCAGATATAGAAGTCCAGTTCCACATCTGTGATAAAAGTATTGGTGAAACTCTAACAGTGAAAAGTACCAAAGTGTGCCACGCCCTTAATATGAAAGACAATATCCAAATTCATAAATTACAAAAAAATGTGTTCGTCAAAGTGGGGGCCTAAGTTTATGCATTTGGTTATGGTCTTCAGACATACATTTGACCAAAGAGGTCGAAGTATATCCTTACACTACAGCACGACTGGTTACGCCAGGTAAGGGCAACTTGACGTTTTTAAAGTTAACGTCAGAAAATATTCAGATAAAGGTTAAATAAAAACATCACCCTTGCTGGGAAAACTAGTGGCACTTTAAGTAACAGGACTCACAGTTTTCTCTCTTGCCTTCTGTTCTAGTCGTCATGATGGTATACAATCCACTGGCGTGAATCCTTGAACGTAACCACGTAGGTATGAGTAGATGGTCCTACTTTCAGCCTATAACAATAGATACCCTTTCTATGTACAACTCATGACAAGGACTTGATTCGATCAATACAGTAGCAATTTGAAACATGAAACTATCTTTGATATAGTTGTGTCAACTTATCATCAGTATATACAGCAGCAGCAGCAGCAGCAGTAGCAGCAGTAGCAGTATTATCAGTTACATCAAAACCAACAGTAAACAATATTCGGCGTTGGCATCATCATGAATTGATAATTATGTTATGATGCCAACTGTGAAAATAATATGCCATCATTTACAAAGAAACAGCGATTTTTATCATTTTAATCAACCTACCTTCAGTGCATTCCCTATCAGCGAGTTGGCCACCATACACAGCGCAGCCAAGGAGTCAGACCGCAATACCAGCCAATTTTCTCACATCGACGAATGGAGGTCCTTGGTTCGATCCCGGGAAGAATTGAAGAGGTACCTTCTTGATGCCTCTCTTAATTGACACCATACTGAATTCTTCACTCACAGCTACATGTTACATATACCAACGACAAATCTGACCAGGTCAAGAGTTATATCCCTTTAGGAGGTCAGATTTCTCGTATTGAAAAGGGCGAGCACAAAATTGGAATTTCTTACTATTGTAGTTGGCCATATACATCAATTAACGCAGTGTGGAACTGAAAATACTTGTGTTTCTAAAAGAAACAATAACACTAGTCATAAGCGCCTCCATGTGGTATTCTAAAAGAAACAATAACTAGTCATAAGCGCCTAGCGGTACTCGCAGTCTCTCTTAATGGACACATTCCGGATGTAATTTTTGCAGCCCCTCCTTATAGACAATACACATGCATCATCTTATAATGGACACCGTACTGGCATCAGTACTCTCAGTCACACCTCATGTACACAACACTGGCTTCTGTACTCGCAGTTCCTCATAATGTAATGGACACTACCTTAGCTTCTATACCTGTAACCTTTAATAATGGACACTCATTAGGCGTCTATACTCGTAGCCGTTCATAAGCGACACCATACTGGCTTCTGTATTCTTAGCATCTCCCATTGAACACTACACTGGCTTCTATATTCGCAGCCTCTCCCATTGAACACTACACTAACATTTTTAATAGCAGCCTCTATTAATAGACACTACATTGGCTTATAACTCGCAGTCTTTTCTAACTGACCCTACACTAGCTTCGATACTCGCATCCTCTCGTTATGGACACTACACTGGCTTTAATACTCGCGGCCTCTCCAAGTTGACTTCAAAACTCGCAGCCATTCATAATGGCAGCCATTCATAATGGACACCATACTGGCTACTATACTCTTAGCCATTCATAATGGACACCATACTGGCTACTATACTCGCAGCCATTCATAATGGACACCATACTGGCTACTATACTCGCAGCCATTCATAATGGACACCATACTGGCTACTATACCCGCAGCCATTCATAATGGACACCATACTGGCTACTATACTCGTAGCCCGTCAGAATGGAATCCATCATGGCTTATATACTCTCAGCCTGTCTAATTCTACACTGCACTGGCTTAAATATGCGCAGTTTTTCTTAATTGTTTTCATTTATACACACCAGTTTCCGTTTTTTTGCAAATAGCATACCTCTGATCCACCGTCATCAGCAAGTTCCCCGTCACAAACAACAGCAACAAGAAAACAATCATAGCACCACCAGGCGGAAGCGCCACCGTCGTTTGTATTTTTTTATGTTTTATATTATTTCATTTCTTTTTATTGCGGCCTATTTGATTTTATTCTTAAGTTATTTTTACCCTATGTGTGCCTATTTGTGTTGTGATACTGTGTGTGATGTGCTTTCGCGATTCCGGACATAAAATTAAGCGTTATTCGCCGTGATGGTGATAGTGATATCGCGGGGAAAATCTCTGAAATACACGTTACATATATCCAAGGACAGTGAATCTGACCACGCCCTTCATAAAAAAGACCACATCCAAATTCATAATTGTATATTTTGTGTTCGTCAAATCGGGAGACTGAAAGAATACCTAAGCTTATGCACTTGGGTATGGTCTTTTGACACACGTTTGACCCAACAGGTCGAAGTATATCCTAAATCTACAGCACGACTGGTGGTTACGCCAGGTGAGGAATATTTATTTTTCATTTCAACTTCAGTAAATATTCAAATCAAACCTTTATAAACGCACCGCCCTTGCTGGAATAACCAATGGCACTTTAAAGTAACAGGACTCACAGTTTACTCTCTTGCCTTCTGTTCAAGTCGTCTGGCCTCTCTTCCAACTGTAAAACAAAGATTGAACGACTATATGTTACCATTTGCATCATTTCATAACACCCCCCCCCCCCAAATAATTCGTAAACGTTCAAGTACAATTTTGTTTTGGAACCACTTCATTATTTCGTTATATTTGTGCTTAATAAGAACATGTGTGTAGCAAGGATGGAATTTTTCTGCTAGTCGCTTTAACAAAGCCATCGAGGGAGTACCAAATGCGATGCGTCGATGTTTCATTCTTTAAAGTAATACAGATTGGCGCCTGAGAGCGAAAGTCAACTCCCGTCTGTTGTCGGAAAGGGGGATACCTTAACCATTATTATATCCAGAGCTATGGTTATTGCAACGCTGGCAAACACTGTCTTTCGGATCAGATTTCAACGTTGGTGAAGTTGGTTTTGTTAACAAAAGCGTTTCAGAGCGAGGGCCATTGTAAGTCTGTTTTACATTGGTCAAAACATATGCACACAATTATTACAAGCAGAGTTATTGGCCTTGCTTTGCATGTGCATATTGCTTCTAGTAAAATGTGTACCAAGTGAATATCTTGACCGGTGTTTAGTTTTAACAAAGGTGAGTTTCCCCACGACGGCGACGCCACCAAGGCCATGACAAGACCTGAACCTTTTCTTTTAGAAACAGACGAACTAAAATGCATGATCCACATGACACAAACGTGATATATACCTGAAGCATCAGCATTTAACATTGGCGGTCGGACGTACGGATGAACGTGCGGACATAAACTCAGTGGATGGTCTTATAGACTGAAAGCAGGAAATGAGTACCTCGTTATATACCTGGCACAGGCAATTGGCTCATTCAATGTGTCAAAAATGTTGACTTAAATATCATTGTGGTGTCAGATCTTGAGATAAACAACACATCTGAGTAGATCGTCATTCTAACATTGTATGACAATAGACAATGTCCTATATGACAAGGACTCGAGTTGATCCATACAGTTTGAAACATGAAACTGTCTTTAATAGAATTGTGTCAAATTATTATCATTTGAGTCGGCAGCAGCAGGGGCAGCAGTAGTGTCAGTTCCATCACCAACAACAGACCATGCTTAGCGTTGGCATGAGCATAAATTTATATTTTAATTATGATGCCAACGCTGATAATAATATGCCTTCATTTACAAAAAACCCACCGATGTTCATTATTTAAAACCAACTTACCATAAGTGAATTCTATATCGGCGAGTTGGCCGCCATTCACAGCACAGCCAAGATATGCGACCGCATTACCAGCCATCTTTTTCACATCGTCGAATGGAGGTCCTGGGTTCGATCCCGTGGAGAATTGAAGAGGTACCTTCTCGAAGCCTCTCTTAACGTACACCATACTGGCTTCTTTCCTCACAGCTACATGTAACATATATCCACGACAAATCTGACCAGGTCAAGAGTTATATCGCTTGGGAGGTCAGATTTCTCGTATTGAAGGGCGAGCACAAAATTGGAAGTTCTTACTATTGTAGTTGGCCATATACATCAATTAACGCAGTGTGGAACTGAAAATACCAGATATAGAAGTCCAGCTCCACATCTGTGATAAAAGTATTGGTGAAACTCCAACAGTGAAAAGTACCAAAGTGTGCCACGCCCTTAATATGAAAGACCATATCCAAATTCATAAATTACAAAAAAATGTGTTCGTCAAAGTGGGGGCCTAAGTTTATGCATTTGGTTATGGCCTTTAGACATACATATGACCAAAGAGGTCGAAGTATATCCTTAAACTACAGCACGACTGGTTACGCCAGGTAAGGGCATTTTGACGTTTTTAATGTCAACGTCAGAAAATATTCAGATAAAGGTTAAATAAAAAACATCGCCCTTGTTGGGAAAACCAGTGGCACTTTAAGTAACAGGACTCACAGTTTTCTCTCTTGCCTTTTGTTCTAGTCGTCATGATGGTATACAATCCCCTGGCATGAATCCTTGAACGTGACCACGTAGGTATGAGTAGATGGTCCTTCCAACAGTCGATAACAATAGATACCCGGTCTGTGTACAACTCATGACAAGGACTCGAGTCGATCAATACAGTTGCAATTTGAAACATGAAACCGTCTTTTAATAATTTAAATGTGTCGACTTATTAGCATAAGAGGCGGCGGCAACAGCAGCAGTAGTATCAGTTTTATCAACACCAACAGCAGACAATGTTCAACGTTGGCATCAGAATTAACTGCTGATTTTATTATGATGCCAACTGTGAAAACAGTATGCCATCATTAACAAAGAAACAGCGATGCTCATCATTTTTAATCACCCTACCTTCAGTGCATTTCATATCACCGAGTTGGCCGTCATACACCGCGCAGCCAAGGAAATCGACCGCATCACCAGCCACTTTTCTCAAATCGTCGAACGGAGGTCCTGTGTTTGATCACGTGTAGAATTGAAGAGGTACCTTCTTGAAGCCTCTCTTAACGTACACCATACTGGCTTCTTTCCTCACAGCTACATGTAACATTTTTGAACGACAAATCTGACCAGGTCAAGAGTTATATCCCTTTGGGAGGTCAGCTTTTTCGTATTGAAAAGGGCGAGCACAAAATTGGAAGTTCTTACTATTGCAGCTGGCCATGTACATCAATTAACGCAGTGTGGAACTGAAAAACAAGATATAGAAGTCCAGTTCCACATCTGTGTAATTAGTATTGGCGAAACTCCTACAGTGAAAAGTACCAAAGTGTGCCTCGCCCTTAATATGAAAGGCTATATCAAAATTCATAACTTAGACAAAATGTGTTCGTCGAAGTGGGGGCCTAAGTTTATGCATTTGGTTATGGCCTTTAGACATACATATGACCAAAGAGGTCGAAGTATATCCTTAAACTACAGCACGACTGGTTACGCCAGGTAAGGGCATTTTGACGTTTTTAATGTCAACGTCAGAAAATATTCAGATAAAGGTTAAATAAAAACATCACCCTTGCTGGGAAAACCAGTGGCACTTATAAGTAACAGGACTCACAGTTTTCTCTCTTGCCTTCTGTTCTAGTCGTCACGATGGTATACAATCCACTGGCATGAATCCTTGAACGTGACCACGTAGGTATGAGTAGATGGTCCTACTCTCAGCCTATAACAATAGATACCCTTTCTATGTACAACTCTTGACAAGGACTTGATTCGATCAATACAGTAGCAATTTGAAACATGAAACTATCTTTGATATAGTTGTGTCAACTTATCATCAGTATATACAGCAGCAGCAGCAGCAGCAGTAGCAGCAGTAGCAGTATTATCAGTTCCATCAAAACCAGCAGTAAACAATATTCGGCGTTGGCATCAACATGAATTGATAATTATATTATGATGCCAACTGTGAAAATAATATGCCATCATTAACAAAGAAACAGCGATTTTTATCATTTTAATCAACCTACCTTCAGTGCATTCCCTATCAGCGAGTTGGTCACCATACACAGCGCAGCCAAGGAGTCCGACCGCAATACCAGCCAATTTTCTCACATCGACGAATGGAGGTCCTTGGTTCGATCCCGGGAAGAATTGAAGAGGTACCTTCTTGATGCCTCTCTTAATTGACACCATACTGAATTCTTCACTCACAGCTACATGTTACATATACCAACGACAAATCTGACCAGGTCAAGAGTTATATCCCTTTAGGAGGTCAGATTTCTCGTATTGAAAAGGGCAAGCACAAATTGGAAGTTCTTACTATTGCAGTTGGTCATATACATCAATTAACGCAGTGTGGAACTGAAAATACCAGAAATAGAAGTCAAGTTCCACATCTGTAAAAATAGTATTGATGAAACTTTTACTACTGCAGTGAAAAGTACCAAAGTGTGCCATGCCCTTAATATGAAAGACCATATCCAAATGCATACGATATAATTTGTGTTCGTCAAATCGGGGGACTGCGAGACTTCCTAAGAGTATGCTTTTGAATACGGTCTTTAGACATACGTTTGATCCAAAAGGTCGAAGTATATCCTAAAACTACAGCACGACTGGTTACGCCAGAAGAAGCCCATTTGACGCTAAATTTAATGTCAGATTTTTTTTAAATCAATGTGATATTGAAACACCGCCCTTGCTGGGAAAACCAGTGGCACTTATAAGTAACAAGACTCACAGTTTTCTCTCTTGCCTTCTGTTCTTGTCGTCATGATGGTATACAATCCACTGGCATGAATCCTTGAACGTGACCACGTAGGTATGAGTAGATGGTCCTACTCTCAGCCTATAACAATAGATACCCTTTCTATGTACAACTCTTGACAAGGACTTGATTCGATCAATACAGTAGCAATTTGAAACATGAAACTATCTTTGATATAGTTGTGTCAACTTATCATCAGTATATACAGCAGCAGCAGCAGCAGCAGCAGCAGCAGCAGTAGCAGCAGTAGCAGTATTATCAGTTCCATCAAAACCAGCAGTAAACAATATTCGGCGTTGGCATCAACATGAATTGATAATTATATTATGATGCCAACTGTGAAAATAATATGCCATCATTAACAAAGAAACAGCGATTTTTATCATTTTAATCAACCTACCTTCAGTGCATTCCCTATCAGCGAGTTGGTCACCATACACAGCGCAGCCAAGGAGTCCGACCGCAATACCAGCCAATTTTCTCACATCGACGAATGGAGGTCCTTGGTTCGATCCCGGGAAGAATTGAAGAGGTACCTTCTTGATGCCTCTCTTAATTGACACCATACTGAATTCTTCACTCACAGCTACATGTTACATATACCAACGACAAATCTGACCAGGTCAAGAGTTATATCCCTTTAGGAGGTCAGATTTCTCGTATTGAAAAGGGCAAGCACAAATTGGAAGTTCTTACTATTGCAGTTGGTCATATACATCAATTAACGCAGTGTGGAACTGAAAATACCAGAAATAGAAGTCAAGTTCCACATCTGTAAAAATAGTATTGATGAAACTTTTACTACTGCAGTGAAAAGTACCAAAGTGTGCCATGCCCTTAATATGAAAGACCATATCCAAATGCATACGATATAATTTGTGTTCGTCAAATCGGGGGACTGCGAGACTTCCTAAGAGTATGCTTTTGAATACGGTCTTTAGACATACGTTTGATCCAAAAGGTCGAAGTATATCCTAAAACTACAGCACGACTGGTTACGCCAGAAGAAGCCAATTTGACGCTAAATTAAATGTCAGATTTTTTTTAAATCAATGTGATATTGAAACACCGCCCTTGCTGGGAAAACCAGTGGCACTTATAAGTAACAGGACTCACAGTTTTCTCTCTTGCCTTCTGTTCTAGTCGCCATGGTGTCCAATCCCCTAGCGTGAATCCTTGAACGTGATCACGTCAACGCCCACGTGTTCAGATTACTTACGGCAGCCTGTTCTTCTGTTTTAGTATGAAGGAGTATCGCCAACTGAAAAACAAAGATTGAACGGCTTTATTTTACTATTTGTATTTCATGTTCTTTATTAAATTGAAAAAGATGATGTATATCTTCGCAGGTGAATCGCTGGAATATACAAATCATCTAATATCTGCCAACATAAACTGTTCTAAGCTTATACTGAGAGATGTTCTCCCGTTTTATAGTGTTGGACATTAAAGAGGTTTCGAAACACCCATTGCACGGATATGTGAACGTGTAGGGCCAAAAAAGTTCTTTGTTTCCACTTCTCAAAAGAATAGGGTAGGTTTTATTGATTGTGTGTGTTGTGGGGGACCCATTATTTTACGCCTATCCTCCTTTTTTCGTTCTACATCATACGGGTATATACGATCTGTACGTTGATCATATATTTTTACTTTGTGCGTATTAAGAAAAAAATACAGCAAAAATGACTGCTTACGGCCGAATGCTTCACTCTCACAGATATACCATTTTTACTGCTTTTTTATTTTTTTTTTGTCTCGGAAAGAGCAAATTTTTGCATAAATATCTGCCAACCAATGGTATAAGTTTGCTGACAAAAAATCAGATCGCAGATTTTAATATTTCCGTTCGAAAATTAATGTTTTATGGCTTAAACCGGTTTAAGAAAAATGCATAAAACATCAATTTTTAACTTTAATATAAGAATCTGCGATCTGATTTTTTGTCAGCTGTCTTATATAACTGGTTACCATGAAATCTCACAAAAATTGTCTCGTTCCAAGACAAAAAATAAAAAAAGTTGTCAAAACGTTCAATCTGTGAGAGTGCAGCTTTAAAGAAAACCATCGCGGGATCGTCAACGCTTCAAACATGCGTCGACGTTTTCTTCTTTAGAATACAACCTGCATTCCCTGCCAATGAAAATGCAGATAGACAATCATGTACTAGGCCTAATCATTAAGATTTGTTTTTACTTTTCGCGCGTGTTTGATGGTCCGCCTATTGCCATTCTTCAGATACACACTCCCTGCGTCAGACAGGGCGTTGACAATGTGTCAGCCAATGAGTTTGTATTAGATGACCTGAAGTAAAATATTGATGAGTAAGAAGGACTCGTTCGCTAAGCTCACTCCGCCCATCCTTAAACATTTCTTAAAATGCAACATTTTTACACACATTTAATATACCTGATATATCAGCACTAAACACGGGCGGTGAGCCGGTCGGTCGGACGAACGCATGGATGGTTGGTTTAATAAATGAATATGGTCGGGCGAACGAAGGAATGTCCGGACTGACGGATGGATTGATGAATTGATGGTCGGGCCCAAACTCCGTGTATGTTTCTGATAGGCTGAAAGAAAAACATTATTCTCATTATAAACTTAGTAGCGCGTGTATACAATTGATTACAACCACTGGATTTAATATGTACAGCCGAACCCCGTTGGCTCGAACTCGCTTGGTTCGAATTCCTTGTTTGCTCGAACTGAATGTAAAGGACCAATTTTTATACTGAATGTAAGCATTTGCGCTGTAATGAACAACAACTATTGTTTTACTTGTTGTGTTGACAAGTCTTATTATTATTATTGACTAATAGAAGCAAATATAAATGTAAATTTATCATCACGGGGAATCAAGGGAAAAAATCGTGAAATAAGAAGTACAGAAAGCACTCCACATTGATCAGTGATGTCTCGATCGTCTTTCAGAAAATCGAAAGAATTTATCGGACTTTTTTTCAGAAAATGCAAGCACATGAATTAATATACAGATACATTAAAACAAACACGAAAAAAAACTTACTGTTGTGGAATCCATCCGAGCAAAGAATATTATTTAAAGATCTATTTCTTATGATTCTGGTTTTTCTTCTTTATTAGTTTAGATGGTAATTCTTTTGCTTGTAAAAACACTGTCACGGTTGTTTTTCTGACAATTGCCATGAGGCCCGTCATTTAAATGATTTGCCAATGTTTTAGTAACCAGAATAATTGGTTTTGGACTAGGACACCATTGATATGTTTCATGTCTTATGTCTTTTGTTGATTTTTTAAAAAATTAAAACTTTTTTCGAGGAGTATTGTGAATAAAATACACATATATTAATAAAATACACATATATTAATAAAATACACATATATTGATATCATACACATATATTAACAAGATACACATATATTGATATCATACACATATATTAACAAGATACACATATATTGATATCATACACATATATTAATAAAACACACATATATTGATATCATACACATATGTTAATAAGATACACATATATTGTTCAACTTGAATTAAAAATTATTAACTGTTTATTTCATTACGATATAGAATAGTAATACACATAATGTACTAGTTTAGAGCAGTTTTCGGTAGTTTTGAAAGTTTTTTGAAGATTTAAGATGAAGTTTAATTTAGTTTCTTTTAATTGATTTATTTTACAATGATTGCGAGTTAATATATGACAACATTATATTAATCACTCTCGTTGGCACGATGCTAGACGAGAGTGTTGTCTTGCGTTGTGAAGGAAATCCACTTGTCCGACTTGGTGACCACAAACCAAACTCACATTCGCCCAGGCCTGGAATCGAACTCGGGTCGCCTAGGTGAGAAGCCAGTACTCTAACCACTTCGCTTACCGGACAATCCGAAGATTGACAAATTCGGTGTTTTGACGGGAATAATACTTACACGCTGTAAATGTCGTATGACTGTCTATG
Source organism: Mya arenaria (assembly GCF_026914265.1). NCBI lineage: Eukaryota > Metazoa > Mollusca > Bivalvia > Myida > Myidae > Mya > Mya arenaria. The sequence continues at coordinate 32,605,020 of NC_069123.1, read as the reverse complement.
TTTTATACATTGAGCTTGAAACAGGCTGAACACTTAACATTTTAGTTTAAAAACGGTGCTTTAAGTCTGAAATTTCATATTATTTGCTCTTTTAAACAGTTTTAAAACATGAAATTTGAATGCTCCGTTCACAACAAGTCTTTGTTTCCGTATATAATAAATAAGGGCCTCTTACTCTGACTGATGAGCACGAGATCTCCCGATGGCCAAAGTTGGTCAGACAAGGACTATAACGTAATACACAGCGATAATTGAAATCTCATTCAAGAAGGAGGGAAACGATATTCTCGTGCAATGCGTCATTGTCAACCTTCATATCGTTCAGTTGTTTTGACAAGTTGGAGTATTATATTAAATAGGGGAAATACCCCGGAACGTCTTCTTACGCAGAATTCATAAACGCGGTGCACATTTTCATAGTATTTTCTTTCTTCTTTTTTTTTAATTAGTTTGAACTAATAAATACCTCTGGCATTATGATTTTAACCTTAAAAATCAAAGCACTAAAAGGACTGATAGGATGGTGTCTCCATGGATAAGTTATTTCCCCTTGACTTACGCAGTGTTTGGAACGTATTCAATTAACAAAGGCAGATTGCTTACTAATGATTTTAAACAATTGAGCAATACTAGTCCGTAATATCAATTAACCAAGGCAAATAACTCATCAATGACTTTAAACAATTAAGCAATAAATTAGTCATTAATATTAATACACCAAGACTGAAAACTCATCAATGACTTTAAAAAATGAGCAATACTATTCAGATTTATCCATCGGCCACTAAAGTATTTGAAACACTTGCAGTCTCCACGTTGGACAGACGAACTACGTTGACGTAAGACCTTTTATTACTTGTAGATTTTCAAGATTTAAATTTGCTGTGGTTTCTGTATATTTATTAATAGTTTGTTTAGTTCATGCACAATTTTTTATCTCGATTGTGAAGAGCTGAGATGAATCACTATCGAGTCTGTTTCAGGGGTAAAACTAGTTGTGTGCCAGTGTTGAGAGGATAAGGGAAAGTACCTCTGGTGGGGATCGAAGCCACAACCTCTTGAGGCGGACACATATTAAAAGACTACTCTCATCTTATTAGAACAAATTTGTGAAACAAGTGCTATTATTTTTATGGATAGAAACAAAGAGTGTTTGTCCCTAGCTGCACCCGACTGGAGTAAGTGTGTTGCAAAATGTTTATTTTTATTCACGACACATATTATACATATGAAATGCTATTTGATACACAAAAAATCAAAACACGTGACAATGTCGTTTATCATTATAGTTTAAGTTTCCAACATGTTTTTAAATGGTATGGTCATGAAAATCCCATTGTAATGTGAACGGTAGGAAGGTTAAAACAAAGTTCACATATATATGTATGTAAATAAAGGATAATTAAATTATATAGAATTATTATATTGATAATAATGTCTAATTAACGTTAAGGTCGTGTAATAACACAAACTTGATAAAACGACATGTATGGCATTTGTTGCCGTATGTTTTACTCATTTCAACATTTTTCTTCGATATTTCTACCGAACGTTCATCCGGCGACAAAGGGCATGCATACACAGGGTCACTCCGAACTCTGGTCTGTTTGGTAAATAATGAAGCTGTTTGCCGGAAGTGACCATTGGCAATTAGTTCGCCAAATTATGGGACTATTGTGTTGGTCTTTGGTCTAAGATTTACGAATTTTCCATGGGATAGTTGCTGAACGCGTATAGCAGATGGCAAGATCATGCGCTTGATCCATGTTGAATCACCATGTTGTCGTGCGAAGCTGCCATGGCAACGACGCGTCCACCTAACCAAGTGATATCTGGTTAGATAATATAAGCTAAGCGGGAATTGATAAGTAAATTAAGTTGCTTGAAGCCATAGCGATTGTACTCGTGTTCCCAAATGGTCAGCAGAACCTTTGATCCCCTGAGGTTTTCGCGAACCTTTTTGTATCCTTCATAGTCGTCGGGCGGTAAGAATTCCTCCATCCACTTAAGGCCGAGTGGTTCTAGCTGTTTGGCCAGTCAGGTGGCGTAGGGGACGGTCAGCGCCATGTAATAGTCCGGACTCAGGGATTGGAGGAGAGGGAGGAATCGTCCCCAACTTTCTCCCCGCCAATCGTGACGCCTGCAACGGTAGTTCCGTCCTCCGCTTCTATCTCGGCCCCGAGCGTTCCGAGAACATTAATAGACCGATACTTCTTGTACTTTGGGTTTAGCTCGTATCCAGACAGCGGGTTCGGCTACAGGAAAGGGAACTCGTTTGACGAAATGGTCACCGTCAACGTCATGGCAATCAGCCCCCTTGCCGCATTCCGTGGCTGGGGGCTGATTGCGCAGATCTCTTTATTGCGGAGGAAATCTCTTGCATACACTTTCTTCTGTTTCGTGCAGACCTTGTCGAATGTTTAAAGATGCATTCTTATTTCCAAATAAGATTTACCACAAGTAATAATATTGTTTATATTTCTGAAAGGATGAATCAATGTCGAAAACAATGGATCTTATGAAGGATACCGAGTTGAATTTGAAAGAAATGTGCAGAAAACACGGTATTTCTACGTTTTAAAAGTATAGAAGACCACAGTAAATCTTTTTAGCATTCACCAATCATTTATTATGTTTGCGCTTTCTGCTATTAACTACACGGTTGCAATCTTGTTATCAGTAATTAATAGTTTCCATAAATGCATTATTTATTAAGTCGTTAAAGGTTTATCACTCAAAATGTTTATTTGTTATATATGTGTATGTATTGATTTTGAATAAGAGGGTCACTTTAATGCTATACAAAGTATTAGTATTTATATACTTCATATTCAGTGATAACCTTTATACATTAGCACTTCTCACGTATAACATTTATATACTTCACTGATAACCTTGCGTAGATATTTAAATGAGGTATCTGCAGCCCCAACGACCAAAGTGAAAGATATCCCGATACAAAGATTTAAAACTTAAAGCAGGCATTCATGGTCACGAAATAGGCCAAGAAAATCACCGATTTACAAAATTTTGGCGAAACGTAGCAAATCACGGTGGGGAGATACGTGGCGTCTTCCGCCAGCAAATTTTGGGCAATATATATAAAGGCGTATTAACATTCACCATCTCGACACCAAATTTTGCATGTACAAGGTTTTCTCGTTTTATCCTGCTATCATTACCTGTTACCCAACAGGCAGTCATTGGGGGTAATAGTGGAATTGTTTGTGGTTGTGGTTTAAGGATGTGCTGCTCGTCGTCGTCCTCGTCCACCTCCTCACCATCCTCCTCGTCCCCCTCCTCACCATCCTCCTCGTCATCCTCCTCGTCCTCCTCCTCACCA